>NC_137014.1:42938410-42983410 GCF_032717465.1 Coenobita brevimanus
AAGAATACCCAACCGCATCTACAAAAGGGTTGAACTTTGCACTCTGCCAGGGGAGGGGGGAGGCGGCCAGAACTACAGCGTCAGTGAGGTAAGGAATAGCATTAGGATATCAAGTTGTCGTAGAATTGCTTTTAGACAGAAACCCCAGTATCTTCCTAAAGTGTGACGAGTACATAGCGGAAAAATCGAACCATCTGAAACAAGCACTGGTAGAGAGATGGGGTCTTCATTGTGATTTAGCCAGTTGTAAATTTTCTTCAAGACTGAACTGGGAAGATGGTTGTTTCTTTGACTGTACAGTAGGAATATTAACTCGGTAAGAGATGTGTGTTTTGTACGTGGCCAGAGTAACAATTCGCCCTCATATCCACTGCACCGCTTTAAAAAAAAATAAATAAATAAAACTTTCATCTTTACTTGTGTATGATGCATGGGCGGGGGTGGATCACTTCTACAGCAGGATTTGTCTCTTGGCCCTTGTGTTCAGGTGCGGTGCAGGAGCCATCAAGTATTTTTTTTTTTTTTAACCTTTCTGACATTGAAAAGGAGAGAGAGAGAGAGAGAGAGAGAGAGAGAGAGAATGAATCAACATCTAATGATAATCGATATTCAGTTCGCAACATGACATGGAGTTGATTATGCAAAGTGCTCTTGTATTTACAGTGTGTGAATGATGACTCAGAATAATAATAATAATAATTATTATTATTATTATTATTATTATTGTTATTATTATTATTATTATTATTATTATTATTAGTAGTAGTAGTAGTAGTAGTAGTAGTAGTAGTAGTATCATCATTATTATTATCATCGCCCGCCTTTAGAAGGCAGAACGATAATGTTTATGCCTGCTTCTATGTGTGTGTGTGTGTGTGTGTGTGTGTGTGTGTTTCCATTATATCTCATGAACGGCTTGAGCTAATAACATGAAACCTTCAGAGTATCAAGATACGGTCAAAATCTTGGACATGTTCGAAAATGGGCACTTGCGGTCAAGGTCAAGGTCACCAAAATGGCTGCCAAAGGTGAACTAGTTTTATCACCTTCCTTTAACACCACTCTATCCCATGATCGGCTTGAGCTATCAACATGAAACCGTCAGGGTATCAAGATATGACCTAAATCTTGGACTTGGCCAACAGCGTATTCTAACAGGCGATTAGCATTCGGCTTCCGAATGCTTTTCTTTCTTATTATTGTCGTGGTAGGTGGCGGTGACTATCATCCACTCACTTCATGTAGTGCAGCCTACTTCGTTTTCCATATATCGTGAAGCACTAGTTTTCAGTAACAAAACAAAGTACCATTAGTAAGACTGGTACTGCATCACCAAAAACAGAGATGTCAACAAAATCAGTGTTTTATTTATTTATTTATTTATTTATTTATTTATTTGCTATTTCATTATTTACCTTTAGTTTGTCTGAATGGCTGTAATCTGGTAATTGGGCACAGATTATCATATTCTTACATTTTAACCCTCACATGTCGGAGCAACTCTTGTAATCTGCTTCAGTTAACACCAGACGATTTTCTGTAACTGTGAGTGAATGTTTGGACCCTGAGAGCGTTAGTAATCTTCTATTTAAACTTAATAAGATGATGATAACAGCGTAAAATAACTGTGCTTCATGGAGAGAGAGAGAGAGAGAGAGAGAGAGAGAGTATGTATGTATGTATGTACGCGTGGAGAGGGATTGTGGGTATCATATCACGCTCCCTGGGAAACCCCAACAATGGCAGGAAAGTAATCTCATTGGCCACCCTGCATGACTGCACGTCCACACACACACACACACACACACACACACACACACACACACACACACACACACACACACACACACACACACACAAAACGAAACATCTACGCACGTAAAAACTGTGATATTTTAGTACTCATACCATTTTTTAATGACACCCGCCTGTATTAATCACAATAAAATAATTAAACACGTGTGCGAAACCAATTTTTTTTCTACTCACCCGTTACCACACACATTTTTCAGTGAATATATATATATATATATATATATATATATATATATATATAGAGAGAGAGAGAGAGAGAGAGAGAGAGAGAGAGAGAGAGAGAATGTCATGACAGTGACTATGCATTATTATGCGCAACATTAGAACAATACTCCGTGTGATCAACATACAGTCATACGCAAAAATTGTGTAGTCTACCTGTGTCCGAAGCAAAGCCGTTCAGTTTAAAACAGTTGATTTGGGAGAGAGAGAGAGAGAGAGAGAGAGGGGGGGGGGAACCATTTATCGGGAAGCAGTGTAAGTAATGCTTGGGTTACTGAGGGCGCTAGTTTAAGGAGGATTATATATCCGTGGATGGAAATGAAGGTCAGGATGATTGACTCTGTGGGGCAGAATAAATATAAGCCTGTGTTATAGGGCATAATAATATAGACCCATGTTCTATAGGGCAGAGAAATATAGGCCCGTGTTCTGTAGGGCGTAAAAATACAGGTTCGTGTTCTGTAGACCATAAAAATACAGGTTCGTGTTCTGTAGGCCATAAAAATACAGGTTCGTGTTCTGTAGGCCATAAAAATACAGGTTCGTGTTCTGAAGGCCATAAAAATACAGGTTCGTGTTCTGTAGGGCATAAAAATACAGGTTCGTGTTCTTGTCGATTAATTATGGAGACTGTAGGGCCTCTTCCGTGTCATTTGATGTCTGCGTTTAGCGAGTTGGTAGGTAGGTCATTTATGCAGCCCATGTTGGCATTCAGACGTAAATAACATGCCGTAGAGTAATAACGTGTAGTATGCATAATATATAGTTAAGGTATAGGCCTACGTGTTAAACAGCGTCCTAAATCCACTAGAATACACCCATACTGGGCATAATACTAGGATATGCAGATATCGAACACTAATACACTGTTCACTTTCACTTTGCGTAAAATTGCCATCTCTCCCTCTTGAATACTGGGCTAAAACAAAGGATTAACACTAGAAAGTGGTGGTGATTGTGGAGAAGTGCCGTAGAAAGGATATAGGGCCATAATATTGCCTTATTCTACCACTGAGCTACACAAAATAGGCTGCAAAAGGACGAAAATCTTTGCCAAGTTAGGGTGAATGAACAATACATGTAAACAGTTTCCTAAGTATGTCACGGCAATTGTATCTAATGACACGACTGGGGTGGATGATACGACCCGTGGGAGGCAAATACCGTGTAAAAGCAGGCCACAAAAATTATATCCACTGTCACGGCTACTGCGAATGAATGTGTTTGAGTGGATGAGTAAATTGGGAGTGTGTCGTCCTTTCTCGGCTACCTCCCTTTCCTTGGGGGAAGCAACCTAGGTATATAGGTAGATATAGTCACGGCTGAGGTGGATGATTCGACCGGTGGGAGGCAAATACTGTGTAAAAGTATGCCAGAACAGTTATATCAAGAGATAGGACTGAGGTGGGTGATTCGACTCGTGGGAGGCAAATACTGTGTAATACCAGGCCCACAATCGCTGTGCAAGGAGCAGCCACTTTCTCTATCCAATGTGTGCCACGGCCACCGCAGCACCGGTATGCATTGTCAGCATACCTCGGAAGATTATGACGAAAAGTACAAAATTAGAATGTCAGTAATGTGAATGTAGGATTCACGTATGAAATCGCAGTCAGTGTTGTTCACTTTCACATCTGGTCAGTTTCAGTGCCATTGCTCGACGACGTCATTATACAGTATATATATATGTGTGTGTGTGTGTGTGTGTGTGTGTGTGTGTGTGTGTGTGTGTGTGTGTGTGTGTGTGTGTGTTTCACTCGTGTTATGTCCAGACCATTTTATGTAGCCCGTCCACTATGGTGACGTAACAGTTTAGTTTATTCTTGCTACCTCCAGGCGAGTATATCGAACGTGAGGACTTTTAGTAGTGAAAGGGTTCGAGAGGACCATATATTAACCATCCAGTTTAATAAATATCTTTAAGCAGAGGAAAACTGACTGGAGAGAGCAATAATAAAGTGGGAATAGGCTACATCTTCGGATTGAAGTGTTTGATTCCTTCATTGCCATTCTCTTTTTCTTTATCTTCCATCTTTTCCCTCTTCTATTTGGGGTTGATTTGTTTAACCAATCTTCGCCATGCAGCTCGGTCATTTTGGTTTGGCCGGTTTTACGGCTTGATGCCCTTCCTGACGCCAACCCTCTCTATTGAACCGGGCTTGGGAGCGGTACTGAGTTGGGCTGACTTGACCTCCCCTGCCCAAGTGGCTGGGAGAGTGCTTTTAGTGTGATTGCTACTAGGCCCTTTCTGGCTCTGTTCAGTCGAAGCAGTACTCGAGCCTGTTTTCCATCATAGGTAGTGCTCGAGGAACAGGCTTGTCTCCACCCACAAAGAGCCACCACCACCACTTTTTCCGGGTGGGGCTGTGGCCTGAGTGGGTCTCAGGAAAGGTGAAGGATGAGGTGGCCTGTCCAACCTCCTTCAAGCCGTCCCTGTCCTTCCTCTCGAAAAGCCACCACCACCTTCTCCGACTTGGATTCGGCCTCAAGATGGGTCTTTTTAACTATGAGAAAGCCCATTTAAGCCATTTAAATCAGTCCAGTAAAGGCCGCTTGTAAAGAAGGAATTAATGAAGGCCACATCTGACTTCCCTAGTTTCAAAAGTTTTCCTGTAGTTAACTGAATAACATAGTTAGCAGGTATTCAAAACAAAATAAAATAGAAATAAAAACACACCTTTGCAGTGAAGAGGAAACTATTCTCTGTTATGCTATTTCTATATATCAACAAGGAAATGAAAGTGTAAAAGGCAAAATAAATCACTTGGGAAAAAAAAAAAAAAAAAAAAAAAAAAAAAAAAAAATTAAACTGACAAAACGACTCTGTCACCTTTTGCGATGATGTCTTGTTTAATATATTGTTTTTGTTGTTTCAAGGCAGTTTTTAGTAACCCTTGAGATAGGAAAAAAAGGGTCTTGGATATCAGTAGAGATTTTTTCATGCACAAAATCGAGCACTATTTGGATTCAAAGGAATGATTGATCATGTACTGTATATTCCATTTGATTTCACATGACGGAACTGGGCCACTACCACAGCTTGAATACTGGGTCGTGGTCGCCTGAAATTCAGTGAACCCTATTTATGAGACAGGGATGAAGCTTATTGGTAACAACTCTGATCGATCTTCCCGTCTACTCGTGGCCATCAGCTGAGGTTAAAACAGACACATTATAGTCAAATCCACCCCAGTCAAATCCACCCTCCAGTCAAATCCACCCTCCAGTCAAATCCACCCTCCAGTCAAATCCACCCTCCAGTCAAATCCACCCTCCAGTCAAATCCACCCTCCACTCAGATCCACCCTCCAGCCAAATCCACCCTCCAGTCAAATCCACCCTCTACTCAGATCCACCCTTCAGTCAAATCCACCCTCTACTCAGATCCACCCTTCAGTCAAATCCACCCTTCAGTCATATCCACCCTTCAGTCAAATCCACCCTCCAGTCAAATTCATCCTCCAGTCAAATCTACCATCCAGTCAAATCCACCCCCCAGTTAGTAAGAGAGTAGGGATTTTTGTCGGGTTAGGGATCGTTTTGTTACTGGCTTTGTTGATTTCGTATCGCCTTTTCGTGAGCGATTTATTTTGCCTGTTGCACCCTGTTGTCCTCATGAATGTCGCGTTAGAAGTGCCATGCAAAGGAATACTAAGATACAGTAGGTAAAATAAATCGCTGTAGAATAGGCGCCACGAAGCCTCCTATACCGCTTGACCCTGACACAAAGGCGCTGTTTTTATAAGTATCTTTACATTTGGGCCATGTGGAGAGAATGAAGTGAGAGACTGACTAGGAGAATGTGTGCGAGTGAGAGGAGGGGAGATAGGGAAGGGGAGGGGGAGAGGGTGATCTAGGATGAGATGGAGAGATGGGGTGGAGCGGTATACGAGTGAGGGGATATTAGTTGGAGGGAGGGCAGAGTGATTTGGAGACGCTTCGTTTTTGGCCACCCCTGCCAGGATTAAGGTGTTTGGATATAGATAGATTGATCGATAGGTAAACAGAATGGTGGGTAGGTAGGTAGGTAGGTAAGTAGGTAAATGGATAGACAGATAAGCAGAGAGATAGACAAGAAAAAGATAGACATTTTACTCTCAGCACCATAATGGGATAGGACAAGGGAATCCAAATTACTCACCTCTGCATAGTTCTTGCTTCCCTTCACGTAGCACAGACCGAGGCACAGACGGTTCTTGCTTCTCCTCACGTAACACAGGCGATGATGACGATGATTCACTCTAAGACAACATTGTTACTCATAGAAGCCTGCAGTCAGAGAAAACTCACGTCTAAATGCGGGACTTGAGGATAATTATGATTCACCCAGGGACGACAGTGTTATTTAAAGCCGTCCGCAGTTCAAAGAAGATTAATGCTTTGCTGCAGGACCTAAGGAGAATTGGAAAATACGGGCAAAGTAAACAAAACCAAGTGTGAGAGAAAGGTTAGGTCAGTTTAGGCTTAGTTAGGTCAGATCAAGTTAAAGTGGGGTTAGGTTAGGTTAGGTCAGTTTAGGTTTAGTTTGGTCAGATCAAGTTTAGATGGGGTTAGGTTGGGGTAAGGTTAGGTCAGGTAAAGGTAACTAAGGTGGGTTGGGTTAGGTTCGGTTTCGTTCAGTTAGGTCAGATTAGGTTTGGTGTGCTTAGATTAGGTTAGGTAACTTAAGCTACTTTAGATTAAGTTAGGTCAGGTTAGATAAGGTTGGATTAGGTTATGTTAGATTAGGTTAAGATAGATCAAGTTATATCAGGTCAGGTTAGATTAGTTTAGGCGGGGATAGGTTAGATTAAGTTTAAGTCAAGTTATAAATTCGGTCCATAGCCCGTTTCCCATGACCATCTCTGACAGACTTCTACTCAACCTTCTCACCACCGAGAGATTGTAGGAAAAAATAAGTATGACTAATTGTTTGTTTTACGTTCGCACACACACACACACACACACACACACACACACACACACACACACACACACACACACACACACACACACACACACACACACGAGAGAGAGAGAGAGAGTGGGGGTGGGGGCAGGAAACCTTCACGTCACGTCATGCAGGGAGGGAGAGAGAGCCTCCATGGCCGTCTGGTTGTCACTCCTCACTCCATGCTTTACCTTACCACTCCGTCCATCCCTCCCTCCTTTCTACCTCTATCCCTCGCTTCCCTCACTCTCATCCTGTCCCTCTCTCCCTTCTGCCTCTCTCCCTCTTTTCTTGCCTCATCATTCCCTCCCACCTAACTCTTTTTCTCCTTAACTCGGCCTCTCCACCTCTCTCCCTTTAGCCTTCCTCTCTCCCTCACACTGTCTCTCTCCGTTCCCTCTCTTCTCTCCCTCCCCGCTACCTCTATCCTTCCCCACCCTCCACTTTCCCTCTCACACTCCTTCATTCCTCATCATCCTAGTTCCCTCCCTTCCAATCACCTATCCCTCCACTGCTTCCCTCCGCACCTTATCCCTCTCCCTCACTTCTCACCTACCTCTGCTCCTATCCCCGTCCCTTGTCATTCATTCTTCCATTCTTCCCATCCTCCCTCCCTCCCTCTCTCTCCATCCCTTGTTCTTTCCTCCTTAATTCTCCACTTACCGCTGTCTTCCTCGCTCCCTGTCTGGCCCGTCCTCTAGCTTCCTTCGTCCTTTCCGTCCACCTTCCTTTCCTCACTATCCCTCGTTCTTTCCTCCCTCCCTCCCTCCCTCTCTGTCCTCTTTCCTCTCCGTTCCTCCATCCTTCCCGTCCTCTTTCCCTTCCTGTCTGTCCCTGGTGCCTCCTTCCTTTCCTCCATCATCTTTTTTTCTACTTTTCATTTATTTATTTTTTCCCTTATGCTGTTGTGAGGTGCCTGACTGTACGAGCTTTGTTTACTAGATGCACCAAGCACGGGATTCTTTTACGTCCATATTATTACAACTGAGTGCCCGGAGGTGTAAGCAGACCCCTATTTCCTGGCGGTCATTTGTGTAACTCCCGTAATTGTTAGATGTTGTCAGCCTGCAGCCCACAGAGGAAAAGGAAATGTACCTGTCTTTTTTTTTCTCTCTGACATTTCCAGCCATTTTGAAGAATGTGGTGTGTGTGTGTGTGTTTGTGTGTGCGTTTGTGTTTAACATTTATGTGTGTGCGTGTGGGTGTGTGTATACCATATTTGTAAACACAGTACATAAGTGCATGTGTTCGTTTGTGTTTGCGCTTTGTATGTGTGTGCGTGTGTGTGTGTTTGCGTGCGTGCGTGTGTATGTATATACTGTATATAGATGTGTGTGTGTGTGTGTGTGTGTGTGTGTGTGTGTGTGTGTGTGTATGTATGTATGTATGTGTGTGTGTGCGTGCGCAGTTACATGTGTGTATGCCCGTGTGTGTGCCGTTTTCACTGTCACGCGTGTGCTGGTTAGTGGAAGAATGGGTGTCTGGGGCAGGCGTGGGGAATTACGGTGAGAGAACCTTTTCACCGGGCATCCCCTACTCCTGCACCCTTCCACCCACCACCCTACCCCTCCCACCTCACCCTACCCCTGACATACACCCCCCCCTCCTCACCCTAACCCTAACCTCCCTCCTCTCGTCTCCCTCCCCCTCCCACTCCCCTTATCCCACCGAAGTGACCCTGAGTCCTCTACGTGTCTTTTCTCACCTCTCCCTCTTTTGCCTTACCTCCCCTCCCCTCCCCTCCCCTCCCCTTCCTCCCCTCCCCTCCCCTTCCTCCCCTCCCCTCTCCCTTCTCCCCTCCCCTCCCCTCCCCTCCCCTCCCCTCCCCTCCCCTCCCCTCCCCTTCCTCCCCTCCCAGTTCTGGTGGGGGTGGAGTTGTGCAATCGCAGGCACAATTGGCCCACAACCGAGAAGTTCTGGGATCGATTCACGGGCCGGCCATGGGACCTTTGGTTGAGATCTTCTTTATCCCCGCCTGTTCGCACGTAGAACATAATAGGGACTTGGAGTGTATATCTGACTGTTGCACGTCGTTATGTTGGGCAAAGATTGATTGTCTGCCTAAATAGCCTATGTGTAGTCGATACGCATTAATACTAAGCCTCCACCATCTCTTCATTTACCCGGAACTTGTGGTACCCGGGTTGGGCCGGACCGTGGGTTGGTTTTTAAATGCCTTTGAAGATTTCGTAGCAACTCTTCCTTGGCGATTTATTCCGCACATTACAGCTCCATATCCTCTTGTAAGTTCCTGATGCCAAATGTTTGGGTATTAAAACGATATATATATAGAGCAAGAGAATGTTAATATGAAATGTGCAAAGTAAATCGCTGTGGAAGAGGTGCAACGAATCCTCCTGGGCCATGTAGAATACTGCCGCATGTACAGAGGAATACAAAGGAACGCATACAGTAACAGAGCTATTAGTCCTTTGTAGGAGAGATTGTGGCTATTGTAAGTATTTTAAGACAAGGATAGCAGAGCGATGTAGGTTGTGGATGAAATGTTCGAGAAGTTGTCTGCAGGCGGAAAGGAGGCGAGTTCTATCTTAGACCTTGGCAGGGAACGGTGTGATTATTTGAATTCCGTTTAAACATTCTTCACTGTCTTGCACAACACCCTTCGTATATAAAAACACACCCACTAATACCA
The DNA here is from genome assembly GCF_032717465.1 of Coenobita brevimanus. Lineage (NCBI taxonomy): Eukaryota > Metazoa > Arthropoda > Malacostraca > Decapoda > Coenobitidae > Coenobita > Coenobita brevimanus. Next base: position 42,948,031 of record NC_137014.1, read on the forward strand.
GTACACCAGTCTTGCGTGCGATAGCCCTAGCATGTATTCAGTATGGGTCTTGGGTTATAGGTATTAGCGCCGACGTGGTGATATGTGGAGTGAGACACGTAGGAGGAGAGCTGCGTTTCAGGGAACGAACGGACAAATCTATGCTTGCAGTCGGCCACATGTAAAAAAAAAAAAGTAAATAGATAAATGAGTTAATATATAAACAAACGCGGAAGAGCCTAAGTCAGTCATCACTGCTAGAAGAATTAATTCAGCGTAAAAAGATAATTATATACAGTATATAGTGAAGGACTTAGAAGTGGCATAATTCCCATGCAGTGCAGTGATGTTACGTGTTCAATATATTCTTGCCAGTACCATTATTATTATTATTATTATTATTATTATTATTATTATTATTATTATTATTATTATTATTACTACTACTAGGCTACTACTACTACTACTACTACTTCTATTAGGCTGTTATTATTACTACTACTACTGTCATTATTATTACTATTACTACTACTACTACTAGTACTATTGCAGACACGATTTTATATAGCTTGGGATAGACACGCCACGTCATGGCTCCGTTAATATTTGATGTTTAAGTGTTATATTCCAGCTGGCATGGGAGCTTCGTAGCACCTCATCCTTAGCGCTTTAGTTCACATGCAGTATTATCACCTCAGTATCTTCTGTGTCAGTTATATCGTTTTAATATTGGTGTAGTTTGCATTAATAGCATGCAAGACGGTATTGAGGTGTAGTATGCAGAACAAATCGCTAAGGAAGAGATTTTAACGAAGTCTCCAAAGCCACTTAGAATACGAGCATAAGTCGTAAACTGAATAAAATCGTCTGAACATAGAATACCAGTTTGGCGGTGAAAATAAATACAAAACGCCTGATTGTAATAGAGGAGGTAAGATATTTTTTTTTAATCCCTTTACCACGAGGTGTCCCTCCAAAACTGAATGAATTCGTATAGGCGTTGTATATGATGTATTACCGGGTCATGCTGGGGATGGACGTGGTGATGGTGGTGATAGTGATGATGGTGGCGGTGGTGATGATAATGACGATGGTGGTGGTGATGATGATGATGATGATGGTGATGGTGGCGGTATTGATGATGATGGTCATGATGATTTTGATGACGATGATGATAATGATAATGACTGATAAAGACGACGACGACGACGACGATGATGGCGGTGTAGGTGGTAGTGATTCCGTTGATGACGATGACGATAATAACGTTGATGGCAGCGGTATTCCCAGATTAGGTGGTGTAGGTGTTGGTGGGCAGAGATGACTTCCCCTGCACGGTTGGTCACTCATTCACACAGTCGCTGTTCTGGCGTCCAAGGTGGCGGTCACGAAAGAATATACTCCCTCATAAACCGGCCAGATTCAGTGTTTACATTTTTCACACAGAGCTTCATTTTCGTGTGTGCATCTGTGAGTCTGGGAAAGCAGGGGAGGTGTTTCAGAGCGACCAGAGACAAGGTAAGTGTAAAAGCGATTAACTATGCACTTGTGTGTGTGTGTGTGTGTGTGTGTGTGTGTGTGTGTGTGTGTGTGTGTGTGTGTGTGTGTTAAGGTGATATAAGTAGCATACAAGGTAATGTTAAGGTGTAATACGCAAAATAAATCGCTGATGGAGAGGTGTTACAAAATTCGGAAAAACACTGACAAGACGGACTTAAGGCATCTTGTACAGAACCTTAGCTTAAAGATAAAGAATGACGACTGATTAAGAGAGAGAGAGAGAGAGAGAGAGAGTACTGACTGAAATATACATACTTTAATATATAACTGCTGAAAATAGAGTTCCTTGTTCAAACGTACAATATAGGGATTGAATATGTAGGACAAAGTGGTTTCAGATGCGCGTTTGTTCTCTCTCTCTCTCTCTCTCTCTCTCTCTCTCTCTCTCTCTCTCACACACACACACACACACACACACACACACACACACACACACACACACACACTACCTGAGTGGGCATGGGTATACTCCAGTAACAGCACAGTGGAGAAGCACGTGGTTTTGTTTACATGCAGTCAGCTGATCGGACGCGTGCTTGTCGTGGGAGCGCATATAGAATTAATATTGGGGGCACGTATTGGGTATTTGGAGCTGATGGGGAAAAAAGCCCACCTTCTCCCTCCACCGCCTTGTTTTGGACTCACCTGTTCGTTTCTCAGGTATGCTTGGATAATTAAGTTTTTTTTTTGCTTTTATCCCACTCAGTTCATTAACTTGAGAAAGACGAAGGAAGGAATAGAAAAACGTGCATTCCATTTGATTGATCTTCGTATAACTATATCTCGCTGTTTTGTCTTTTCATTTTTGTGTAGCTTTGGATATGTAAGCCTCTGTTTTCATCCCACTCACTCCATAAGCTTGAGAAAGACGATGCATGAAATTTAAAAAAAAGTGCATTCCATTTCATTGTCCACCTTATCCTAGCACCATCTTCTTTTGGGTTTACATTTTCCCCTCAGACACCTGTTCATTAGTGAACCTTTCTGTTGTTGCCTTCATAAACACCAGCTGATACGGGAATGACAACGGGAAACTTAAACTGCATTCCATCTGGCAGTTCCTATTATCAGTCCACCCTATCCCTCCATCACCAGCTTTTGACTTCATCTATTCTTTTCCTCTGTTCTTCTAAGTCAGTGTGCGTCTGTTCCTATTTCAAACCGTAAACTCCACTATACCCATTTTACCCTAACCTGGTCAAAAATTGCAGGCTATCTGTCTAGAATACTGAGTTGTAACAAGAGATTAGCACTATATTATGCTGCTAGTTACGAAGAAGTGCTACGGAAAGGATGTAGAGCAGTATCACTATCTTTTCCTATGAGTGACCTGCGTCATATAAGATGCAAAGGGACGAAAATCTGAGTCAAGTTAGAGTAAAAACAGTACTGATAAGAGAAAGACGACGGAAAGCATAGAATAAAAAGTGCATTCCACTTGACATTTTTTTCTTATTTTACAGAGTACAGGAGGAATAAATACTCCCCTCAGCTTACTACTCCCCTTCAACCCTGTAACTTACATTTATCATTCCTTGGCACCAGTAGACTATTTTCTTGAACCTATGGGTGATCTATACTGTGTTGTGTAACCTGGGCCTCCCTTCAGCTGGACTACAAGTTGTAAGGAATGATTAGCATTAGAATATGATGCTAATCTCGAAGTAGCCTGTTGTGGAAAGGATGTAGCCATAGTACTGTCTTGTGAATACCATTGAATTGCGTTAATTAAGCTGAAAAAGAACAACAAAAGTCTAGGCCAGGTTAAGCTTAAGCGAAAGTTTAGGCCAGGTTAAGTGAAAAGCTTTACCATGTCCTCTTCGGCAATTCTTCCCCAATCTGAAGAAATCGTCTTGATCCCAAGTATGTAATACATAATACTTCATTGTAAAGTAGGGGATTCATTTTAGTAGTTGTAGGAGGAGGAGGAGGAGGAGGAGGAGGAGGAGGAGGATTTGTTGTTGTATTCCCAGGTTCATCTGAAATGTGAACTCAGTGGGCTACAGGTTTAATTTGCCCTTTTGGAGTCCACCATCCACCTTTTGGAGGATAGGGGAGTGGTTGAGGGATGTTTGTACAACCAGGCAGAGCCACCTGGTTATATCGGTGCCACCACATGAAGGCGTCCCACACCAACACTGGTTCGTAGGATTATTCATCTTTTCCACTCTTATTCACGACGTATATCCCTCCAGCTGTGTCCGATTTTCACCAGCATTCATTAGTGCCTGCGACAAGACACCATCACATGCACTGATTTATATACCCACGCAGTCCTTTCTCCTCTGATTCATGTCCCCGCTGAAATCAGAGAGCCGTCCGTTCTCTGCATTTCCCCTCAGTCACGTGTAAAGGATAGAGCAAAGCAAAAAGGTTGCCAGCTGTCACCTTTACGGTACCATATTGTTATTTGGTTTTATAGCGTGATGCGTGGCTTCGTCTTTCTTGGACCTCTTTTACTTCCTTTGTGATCTCTCATGTTCTTCCACAGTTCCTCTCTCTCTCTCTCTCTCTCTCTCTCTCTCTCTCTCTCTCTCTCTCTCTCTCTCTCATATTTTCCTTTCCATTTTTTTTTATTATGCGATGAAAGAAGGAAGTGCCCTCATATCTCCTCACCCATTCAAAGGGAAGAAGCAGAGAGGTATTTTATTAAAATTATTATCATATATATTGACATTTTAACAAAATTAATTACCGTACTCCTCTTCAAAGCGCTCCAGTGAATTTTTAAAAACTTTGTTTGCCTCCTACACAGGTCTTTCTTTACATGACCTATATTACGTTTTGTATGTATAGCTTTGTCCTGACCTAATAAAATTGGTAGAGTTTTGACTTTTTTTTTTTTTTGAGGGGGGGGGGGTGTACGTAATCACAGAAAACGGAGGATATAGCGTGACGGTTGGGAAAGGGCAACCTAAAGAGCAAAGAGTTGACTCTCGTATTAGCCGAATAAAATCTGTCTGTGTTGACGAATAAAACCCGAGAGTTGTTCCGATCCTGAGAGGGTTAATCCCGCCGTTATCTAACACACAGGATAGTGTGCCCCACTCAGCTGAATAAAATCGTCTGCTGTTAGCAGGAACAGAATGCCAGAATTGTTCCGTATATGATAAAAGTTATTGATGCTAGTGTTATCATACTCCTGTAACTCACTCCTAGCGGAATGTAATTGTTTTGCTTGAACGTGGATGGAGTACTAGAGTTGTCCTGGTCGTGAGAGGGTTAACCTTCCACTCCGATTCCCCCCCCCCCTCATAGTCAGTTGATTTTATTCCCCTTCTGGAGAGTGAGATTTTTCGCACTGGAGAGGTTAAGGACAGACCAAAGAGGGATGCCTTCACGTGGTGTCACCCATATGGGGTTGGAGCTACTCGGTTACGCGAATGTTCCTCAGTCCCTTCTACCCCCGAAAGGAGGATGGTAGACGGCGGAGGAAGGGCAGCCTCAGCATACAGTAAACGTTCAGATCTGCATGGTATTGCCACTACTATAACTGTCGCAGTTACCATACCTATGCCATTATTTTTTGTTTCCCATTCAAATAAAACGCTTACGTTCCGTTTCCATTCATGCCTAAAGAGGCCAAGCCGGGCCAGAACTGTTGTATCTCCCTCACATGTAGCTTTTCGTAATGTGGGGTACAATTTATTACATTGGAATGAGAGGGACACCTTTTTATGGTGGTACCGATATACTGTATAGCATGTCTAGGTGCCTGACTGCATTTTCGTCAGCCTGGGAAGCTCTTTTAGCACCTCTTCCTCAGCGATTTCTTTTGCATACTATATCTTACACTTCTGGTGTGTGTTATTTCTGTCATTGTTATGTGGACATACAGGTGGTCTTTAAATAGCGCTCCACTGGAAACTCACCAGGAAGTGTCTTACTGTGATGCGAGGACGGCTCAATCTGCTGCTGTGGGTGGCGGTGACAGTATAAAGCATGAAAAGGGTTGCGGAAATAGGAAATAAGTAAGTGATGGAGAACGATCTGTGATAACGTTGTCTTAGCCTTCTTCTGAACACAGGAGAAATCGCGCTGCAGAGTGTAAGATGAGCGCTATGAGAGGACCACCCTGTACTATCACGGTCACTTTTTCTCTCTTCCACCCTGGCGAGAGAGGAGTAATATAAGGTTGAAGAAAGGCCTAGGGAGCAGATATTGGCGTCACATCAGATACACCCTCACTCATACACACAACTGTTGAACACCCATTACCCATTAGCTTGCCCTTAATGCCAGTCGGTACAATTCCACCTCCCTTTCTCCAGGGAGGATGAAGAAACTATACTCCTTTTACTCTACCTTGGCCTAAAATCTCCCTGTTTCCATCATGAATGCCGTGTTGTAGCAATAAATTAGCACTAGAGTATAATACTAGTTACGAAGAAGTGTTGCTGAAAGGATGTAAAGCCGTGGCATTATCTTTTTTCCTGCCACTGAGAGACGTGAGAAGATCTGCAAAAGGATGAAAATCTCGGCCAAGTTAAGATGACAAAACTATAATAATCATGAAAGTACATTGTATCATCTTACCGGATATTGAAATTTGCTGTTAAGAAGCTGACGCTGTAATAATTTCACCTTAACTTTCTCCTTAATTGTAGTAGTAGGAGCAATAGTAAGTGAACGGTTCAATGCTTCATATATATGTAACTGGTTTTCACGCTATACGAAAGTGTAAAATACGTACATACTGTAGTTGGTGAATCGCAGTGGTAATTTGTGTTAAAAAAAAAAAAAAAAAAACAGTTTTGAGAGTGCACAGTGTTACGACCCGAGTGAAAAAATTTAAAGTATGTTTTTGAACATTAATGGTTTGATGTATTGTGAGACTAAGGGGAGAACTTGACCATTTGGTGAACTCAAAAAAACAAACAAACAGGTGAACACAAATGAACACACACTTGACCGAACAATAAACCACTCTTATATAGACAAGCATAATTGAACATCGACGTAAACATACACATACTCATATATAAACAGGCACAAATGAACATCCACGTAAATGCACAGATGAACAGACAGGTGAACGCATACAAATGAACACAGGTGAACAGAGATAAGCAGAGAAGTGAACACATTGCACAAATAAACAGATGAGCATAAACATATAAACGTAAAAAGTACACAAATAAATAAATACATAAACTGAACAAACACGGGAACACAGATAATTAAGCACAATTTCCCCATCTTGACTTGCGGGGTAATGAGGTGAAGGAGAACGACGAGGAGGAGGAGGTGGAGGAGGAGGAGGAGAAGGGAAAAGTAGGTAGAGTATAGAGCCAGTGATGATTATGAGGATGAATATAAACATGATGATGATGATGACAATGACGATGATGATGATAATGATGATGATGATGACGATAATGGTGATGCGTGAGTGTAGAAGTGATGGGGATGAGGAGGAAGAGGAGTGTATAACATGATGATGATGATGATGATGATGATGAGTTCAGAAATAGGATGGTGAATCGGCCGAGGATGTTGCATGGAAACGTCTGCACAGTATCGGTCCTTAATTGTACCGGAGCCTATAATTGCACCTGCGACACACACACACACACACACACACACACACACACACACACACACACACACACACACACACACACACACACACACACACACACACACACACACACACACACACACACACACACACACACTGCAATCAGGGACGGCTTGCTCTAATATCAACCGTAATTACTCTAAGGTGGATTTGGCCCTCATTATTACTTTGTCTCCCCAACCCCGCGGTAATGATGATAGTGATTCTCTCTCTCTCTCTCTCTCTCTCTCTCTCTCTCTCTCTCTCTCTCTCTCTCGACCCGCGGGTGTATTAGTCAGCAGTTCCAGCTCGCAAATGAAAGAACTCGGGCTCGATTCCCAATCCGGTCGGACTTGTCGACAAAGCAGTTTTTGACCATCCATATCCCTGGTTTACCCCAGTCGCATCACTTCATGCCTATTTTTAGTTCATTCCTCCATAAGTCACCTCATTTTAGGTTGCTTTCACACACACACACACACACACACACACACACACACACACACACACACACACACACACACACACACACACACACACACACACACACACACACACACACACACACACACACGTACCCTTCTTGATGCTCAGACCTCTTTAATTCAAAATCCCACACTGCTCGATGCTCAGGTCTATCATTCAGAGTAGCCACAGCTTCTGTTAATTATTCAAAAGGCCCTCACCTCTATAATTGCATATCTGACATCACGTGATCCTGAAACCTTTATAATTCAAAGTCTCTGTCACGCATTTCCTCCATCTTCTCCCAGGCCTCCCCCTTCCATTCTCTCTCATTCTATTTCTAATCAGTATTTTTCTTCGTTTTCATACTAACATACCCTCTTTAGCCTTTTCTGTCATTCTCTATTCTGTTCACTTTAACTAGGCGTAAACATACCACCTCCCACTCTTGAATACTGAGCTACAACAAGGCATTAACGTTTGTATATGGTGCTAGTAACGAAGAAGTGCACTGGAAAGAACGTGGACCCTTAGTATTGTCTTAGTCTGCCATTGAGCTGCGAGAAATAATCGATAAAAGGAAAAAAGTCTTCGCCTAATCTGTTTCTTACTCCAACGTGACCCGGATTTACGTCCATTTGCAGCTTATTTCACATAGCTCAGTGGCGGAAGAAGACAGTCCTACAGTTCTACAGTCTTTTCACAGCACTTCTTCTTGACTAGCATCATATTTTAATCAATTGCTACAACTCGGGATTGAACATGGAGATGTGGTAATTAATCCTGCACTCTGCATTCATTCCACAACACTTCTTCTTGACTAGCATCATATTCTAGTGTTAATCTCATGTTATAGAGCAGCATTCAAGATAGATAGATGATAGTTTTAGGCCATTTTAGAGCTGTTTGGGTATAGTTAAGGCGACTGAACTAAGGTATACTCATTTTACACTAACCTGGCCTAAAACTGCCCTCTCCCCACCTTGAATGCTGAGATGTAGTACTAGATTAAAGCTCAAATATGGTGCTAGTTACGAAGAAGTGCTGTGGAAGGGATGTAGGACCGCATTATTATCGTTTTCTGCCACCGACGTAGGTAAAATAACCTGCAAAATGAAGAAAAAAATCTGGGCAAAGTTAGCGTAAAAGCACCATGATTTTTGGCCCTGTCGCACCACTTCCACTCCACCGGGTGATATCTCGTGTGTTGTGGGGACGGCTCAGTGAAGACTATGAATCTGCTCTGCATCATCTCTTAACTTCCTGCTTCCATTGCCACACCCACACCCACACCAGCAGACTGAGCTGTTCCCGCAACAAATAATGCACAGCCAGAGGAGTTGCTAGTGGAGCGCTATTTACGGGCCATGCTGGATATAAACCTTAAGCGGTCCTGTTTTCAGCACATGTAGCCCCTTTTCGGTCCTTGGCATTCGCGACCTGCACGTCTCATCCATACAGTGCTGTCCGTACCACTGTGCCCTCACACACACACACACACACACACACACACACACACAGTGGTAACGCTCTCGCCTAACATCTAAGACTGGGGTTCGCGCCTTTCTCGGGATGCGAAAAATTTCACTGACGAAGCGGGTGGTCACTGTCCTCCTCGAGCAAGAGGATGGGTGTGTGCGTGTGTGAAGGTCAAGGCTTTGCCCTTAGATCGGACTATATGGGCTCTCAGCTCTCTTCCGGGAGGGTGAAATGTTGATGATCACAACCATCACGTGATCATGACCGACCCTGTGAAAAAACAAATTACACACACAGTTAAAACAGACAGACAAACATTAGACAGTAAGAGAGAGCGGACCTGAGATTAAAATGTCACTTATATCGTAGGGTTTATGATCGTCGTTATTATTATTATTATTATTATTATTATTATTATTGTTATTGTTATTATATGAAAAACTTTAAAACGTACTCAGCACTTTCATTCTGACCACCAAGAGCCGAAGAGGGTCGCCTTCATGAGGTGGCACCTATATAAACAGGCGGCTTCACTGCCTGGTTATACAATATGTCCCTCATCTGATTACCTATCCCCGAAAAGGAGGATAGTGGACTGCAGAAGGGAGATTTAAGCCTGTAGTCCACTGGGTTCGCATTTCAGATAACTACTACGACCAATACCAGTTCTCATATGAAATTCATGTCACCATAGCTCATTCCTTACACTCAGGCTACCACTGTCCCTTTCTTCTGGTCCTGTTCTTGGAGAAGGTTTAGATTTAGCAGAACCTGATTGTCTGCCGTAATGGCCCACGTGTAGTTGATAGGTGTTCATTTAAGACATACTGTTCGTCTCCGTTCACGGGTCTCACGGTCTCTCGCCTGTGTGTGTGTGTGTGTGTGTGTGTCTTTGTATGTGTAAAGTGTGTAGTGCATTTAGTATATATGCATGTTTTGTTATGTGTGTATAGATGTGTGTGCGTGTGTCTAGTGTGCATGCATCAGTAGTTTGTGTGTGTGTGTGTGTGTGTGTGTGTGTGAACTTACTAAAGGTTAGAGGACATCACTTATGTAAACAGTAACAGTTCTCTCACGTACTGTATATTTACGTAAACTCACACACACACACACACACGACGAATATTATAACATGTACTAAATCACGGTGCAGTCTGTAAATGAAGTAGCCAGTTCGTGCGGGCCTTCCTGATAAATTAAACAGAGATGCGACCCGTAATGTATTTACGTATTGCCTGCCTGTGTATGTGCCTTTGATTAACATTTCCTGCATAATTACATATAGCGGGAGCCGGTGTTATGTTTTGAGAGCAGTTTGTGTGTGTGTGTGTGTGTGTGTGTGTGTGTGTGTGTGTGTGTGTGTGTGTGTGTGTGTGTTGTCTGAGAGATTTTTTCGTGTGGGAGTGGTTCGATAAAGCCTTCATGATCCCCTCCAGTGCCAGAAAACCGTCCGAAGTTGAACACAATCGTCTGGAGATGGCAAGAATAAAATGAAATAATAGGTTTTTGTAGGGACAGGGTTAAATCTGTGTGGTATTTATGGGAACGTGTGTACATAGTGGTGGTCAGCCTTACATGGTAGTTGAATGAAGGTTGTGCATGATAGATTAATGTGCATGGTAATTATATGAATGTACGAATATGTGAGTGGTAGTTTGCATGGAGGTTAGATGAAGGTGTTCGCGTGGTAGTTAAATCTGCTTGGTAATGAGATGGTGTGTGCATGGTAGTTAAGTCTTCATGGTAGGTAAATGAAGGTGTGTATATGACAAGTAAATAAGAAGTTAAATGGTATATGCATGGTGGGCACCCTAGCTGAATATGCACGAGTGGTAGGCAAATCAACATGGTAGTTTTATGAAGGTGTGTGCATGGTAGTTAAGTCTGAATGCGAGATTAATTAAACACAGAATCAGGTCGTAATGTATTTAGGTATTCGGTGCGTGCGTTTCTGGCTCTGATTAACATTTCCTACCCAATATTGTTTATACCGGGGTGCTCTCCCAGACCTACCCCATGGACACGGATTTGGGAAGCGAGGGGAAGAGGGGACGGGGGGCTGTGGTTAGTGTGGGGTGAGACTGGGAGGTAAAGGGGGATGCGCATGATAAATAAAAATAATGTGCGTGGGAGCTGAATGAGATATGAGATTGTGCGTGGGAGGTGAAAGGGGAAGTGTTTGATACTTAAACGCGCTTGGGAAATGATTGAGGATGTGCGAAATACTGTAATTGTGGGTGAGATATAAAGAAGGATGTGCATTATACACACACATTATCTGTGTGTGTGTGTGTGTGTGTGTGTGTGTGTGTGTGTGTGTGTGATGATTGATTCTGTTAATAAAGGAGACTTACGTTGGAATGTTACAAACATTGATCGGTGAATGAGATGTGTGTGTGTGTGTGCTTGTGTGTGTTGTGTGTGTGTGTGTGTGTGTGTGTGTGTGTGTGTGTGTGGTTGTGTGTGTGTGTGTGTGTGTGTGTGTGTGTGTGTGTGTGTGTGTGTGTGTGTGTGTGATGATTGCCCACTGAGTTATGCAGTTAGAATAATAGCCAGGAGGAGAGATGTATTTAATCACAGAGGGGATGGATGCTGACGGAGCGAGTAATTAACCTTGCCCCCTTCCTTCTCCTCCACCTCCGCCCGACACGGCTCAATAGGCCCAATAACCTAGTTACTTTGTGTTAATTTCCCGGCGATACTATTATGTTCATAGCGCAGGGGTATTGGGTTGGGTTTGTGGTCGGATTTTGTAGGTGGGTCGCGGAGGTGATGGAGGTGGTTTTGGGTGGGTGGGTGGCTGGAGAGAGAGAGAGAAAGAGAGAGATTTGCTAGACCAGTGGCTTTCAATCTTTTCTCAGTGATGACACCCTTGATTCATTTATCTTTTTCTGAGGCATCCCAGACAGTTTTCTATTAAAACCGATCCCCAAGAGTACTCTGTCTAAATGGGCAACAACAGCAACAAGAACGACAACATCTCAACACACCAACAGGAAAGTCAATATCCCACTTGATGAAAAACTCTGCACAGTTGTATACGAAGCCAATAAATGATACAAATCTAATGCAGTTGGTGAATAATTTAATAGCTTCGTTTACTTTCCCATTACGGTGCCGTTTGGCTTTGTTATTAATCATGTGCTTAGGCTATACTAGTGTAAACATTTAATCATTTAATGACATGTACTCGAAAATATTATTGCACCTCTTCTTTACTAGGTACTCATACACCAAATACAATTTTAATAACGTGTGGCCTTAATGAAGACACTGAAACCAAAGGAAAACTGCCTAACTAAAAATCTTGCTGCACCCTATAGGCACTTCCAATGACACACCAGGATGTGGCATCATTGTTGAAAAAATAATGTGCTAGACGGATGTTTGTATGTTTGGAGAAGAATATCGAAAACGAGAGAGAGACCGGTGATAGGATTATATAAAGCTAAATAAATGGAGATAGTTAGGAGGGTATGTAAAGAGATGGATGGATAACTTCGACAGAGAGAGAGAGAGAGAGAGAGAGAGAGAGAGAGAGATTTGCGCCCAAATGTTGTGTGTGAATCAAACCGCACCAGAGTTGTCTTCGGCATCTTGCAGCCCAAACACGGAGGGGGAGGGGTATACTCAGTTGAATTTATCCCGTATTCACATGACCTGTTTAATCTGTTTTTTTCTTGTTTCCTCCAGACCATATTATTTATCTTAGGAGAGACTTTACGAACTGAAGAGGTCAAACGTAGACTCCATTAACCCTTCACTACAAGTATCCGTTTATGTATAGCAACTTTCAGCTCAGTCCTTCATCGTCTGTTAACATACTTGGGGTTTCATTCTCTCGGGATTTATCATGGAAAGATCATATTACCCCACTTACAATTTCTGCTTCGAAGAGAGTAAGTGTGCTAAGCCGTCATCGTCCCATCCACATTGCTTTTGATCTCATACAGTGGTCTTATTCGTGTGGAGTACATCTTATATATGTGGGAGGTTCCTTTAGCTTAGTGGCTGTTCGTCATGACCAGAATCATATTCTGATGTTAATCTGCTGTTACTACTCGGCAGTCAAGAGAGGGATGGCAGTTTTCGTCCAGGTTAAAGAAAAAAGGATATCGTAGCAGGAGTCAGATAGAAAAGACATCACCGTACTGAAGGGTTTAAATCGTTTAGCATTGGCTGGCATAGAATACTAGAGTTGTCCCGACCGTGAGAGGTTTCGCAGGAAAAAACAAGTTCCCCATTGCATAGTACTTTATTAAAAAAAAAAAAAAACGCGATTAGTCACTTCATTATTGTCACTAGTTTGGTTGTGAGGCGTCAGATAAGTGCAAGAGTAAAAGCTAAACTACAAACAAGTAATATTAGTCCTCGTCCACACCAACTGCTTGCTGGTGCGGGCGGATGTAGGCGGTTGTTTTGAAACTGTGTCACCCATACAAGTAGCCCCACTGGATGCAGGCGGGTACGGACGATAGCTTCTAAGGGGTTACAATGATGCAGAACTCCCACCCGCGCCAGCAAGCATTTGGTTTGGACGCAACCTTATGCGCAACTTTAGCTCAAGGGTATTTATAGGTTAGATACCATACCCATGAATATTCGCTTTAGTTAGTGTGTACAGTGTATGGATGCTGTAGAGTGGAGGACAGACGTATAGAACAAGCAATATACACAACGTAAGATCAATATTGTTTTTAAATACGGTACTAGGCACCTTGCTATTTACACTGGTTTGGTTTCGAAGTATTTGGTGGCTGTAAGAGTGGAGACAGATTTTTTTTTTTCTTACGTACACACGATATATTTTCAACTTAGGAAAGAACTGCCAAAACCCTACAGAGCTTTCCTTTTTCCCCCCGTTTTTTTCCAGTTTTTCTTGCTTTACACAGACGATTTATTTTTCAGCTTAGGAAAGAGGAATTGCCCAAAATCTACATAACTCCTCTTTCTCTCCCCTCCCCTCAGTTTCCTCACCTCCTACCTCCTTTCCCCTCTGCCACTTAATTCTTCGTAATTCCCCTCCCTTTCCATAAGTTTCTTCTCTTCCTTCTCCTTTTCTCCCTCTCTTTTCCTTACCCGTCCCCCCTCGCTGTTTCGTCTCCTCCCGTCCCTCTCCCCTTTCCCCTCCCGTGTTTCCCTCCCTTTCCTCTTGCCTCCCCCTGTGGCCCATCTTCTTTTACCCCTCCCTCCCTCACTTTTCTCTCTCCTCCCCCGTCCTCATCGACACTATTACCAGACGCAACCACTGCAGCAATTTAGCAGTCCCCGCTACACAACACATCACTTATTTTCTTTTGATCTTCCGTTCCTCCCCTCAGTTTCCCCCTCTTCTCCCATTCTCTTCTCCTCCCCTCCCTCTCCCCACTGCTTCTCCCCTTTCCTCTCTCCTGGCAGCCTCTATAATTATTTCCTCGTTATCTCTTCTCCCTCCCCTCAGTTTTTTTTTCCTTTTCTCTCATTCTCTTCTCTTCTCCGGCCTGTCAACTGTGCTCCTTCCCTTTCCTCTCTGCTCCCTCTCTTTCTCTTTTCCCTACTCCCTTTTCCCTCAGTCCTCCCCACCTCCCTCTTCCCTTTTTACACTCCTCTGCTCCCTCTTCCCTCCTTACCCTCCTCCTCTCGCTGTACCTTCCTTTCCCTCTCCCTCTCCTCTCCATCCCCTCCCCTTTTCCCTCTTCCCTCCTTCCCCTCCCCTTCTCCGTCTTCCCTTTTTCCCCCCCACATTCTCCCTCTTCTTTTTTTTCCTCTCCCCCTCTCCCTCTTCTCCTTCCCCTACCTCCAACAATATTACCAGCACCATCCGCTATAACAGTCACGCAGTTCCCGCTACAAAGGACAGTACTTATCTCCCCTGTTCCCAAAGTTTTTCCCTTTTTCCCCCTCTCCTCTCCTCTCCTCCCATTCCCCTCCTCCTCCCACACTCCCTCTTGCCTCCATCCCTTCGCCCTACCTCCGACAATTCAACCAGCACCATTCGCAGCAACAGATTAGCAGTTTCCGCTACACAGAACAGTACTAATCACCTCTTTATTCCTCTTGCTGTCAGATTTATAGCGGAACCAGGTGGCCAGTTGGATGCACCTGTGTATCTAGTGCCGCCCGCCACTTTGCATTGTCCCACGGAATTACTGTGCTCGGTGTGGCTAGTGTTCTTATACCTTTTTCACCTTAACTTGGCCCATCTTACCTTCATTTTTCACCTTGACCTGGGCCAGATTTCCGTCACTTTTCAAGCTTATTTGGCCCAGATTTTCGTCAGTCTCCAGCTTATTAGGCCTAGCTTTTCATTTTTCTATCTTTCTTTTCCCGGATTTTCGTTTTTTGTTTTTTGTTTTTTTCAGTTTCCATGGCCCGAATTTTCGTCATTTTTAACATAAACGTGGCCCAGCTTAGCGTATTATTTGACGTAGATCAGTGGCAGAAGAAAATAATATTGGAGCTCTACATGCTTCCCATAGCACTTTTTCTTGACTAGCATCATGTTCTAGTGTTAATCTCTGTTTACAACTCAGCATTCAGGATGGAGAGATGGCAGCTGTAGGCCAGGTTAGAGTGAGAAGAGTATAGTAATCCCCCCGAAGCTGAATGAAATCGTCTGGGGGTAAGGTCATAGTGGAAGAGACGTAACCGTACTGATGGTGTTGTGATTTACTGACCCCTTCGCCGCGAGTTTTTTTTCCTCCGAATACACACACACACACACACACACACACACACACACACACACACACACACACACACACACACACACACACACACACACACACACCTAAACTTGTTCTTTCCACAGAAGGTTGACCGAAAAGAAAGACTAACTCAAGATCCGTTCACCTCGGGATGCCGAGACGCAGTACCTTTATAAAAATGGAGAGAGAGAGAGAGAGAGAGAGAGAGTTGACCAGTTGCATATAAAAAGGACTAAAAGTACACCTGTTACCTCTTGCATCAGTGACGTCATCGTATTGAAAGAGTTCATTGTGACTATTTACAGGGTTCATTGTGACTATTTACAGGGTTCATTGTGACTATTTACAGGGTTCATAGTGACTATTAACAGGGTTCATTGTGACTACTTACAACGTTCATCCAGACTGTTTCCAGGGTTCATTCTGACTATTTACAGGGCTCATTCTAACTCTTTACAAGGTTCATTTTGACTGTTTACAAGGTTTCATGTTTTCTCTGAATGCACAGGAAGAAGCTGCACATCTACCTTATATATTATTTTTTAATGGAGATCACAGGAGTCTTAGAGTGTCAGTACTTACGCCATTTACTCTCATGGTAGGGACAACTCAAGTACTCTATTCCAGCTGACGCCAGACGATTTCATTCAGCTGGGTTAGTGACAGGAAAAAAATTAATACAGCCACTATTAGCCCTTTAATCTCGGGACAACTCTAGTATTTGCATCATTAAGTGCTTGACGATTTTATGCATCTGAGTCATAGGAACCCCGTAGTTAAATTTCCCACCACCCACTTAACGGTGACCTTGCCGTGACCCGAGCAGTTCGCCTTCTCACAGTTACGGTGAAGGTCAAAAGGTTAATTTAACAAACACACCTGCGAGAGAAGCTTTTTAGGGCTAGGCAGTAATTATTGTATGCTCACGTCGCCCAGATATTGCAAGTGTGATGTGGTAATACTGCAAGTGTGATATTGCAGTTGGATAGTCCCTTCGATCCAGTATTGCAGGTTTAATATAGCAGTTGCATTTTTCCTTCTCCCTAATATTGCAAGTGTGATATAGAAACTGCATATTCTCTTGGCTCTAATATTGCAAGTGTGATATAGAAATTGCATATTCTCTTCTCTCTGATATTGCAAGTGTGATATAGAAATTACATATTCTCTTCTCTCTAATATTGCAAGTGTGATATAGAAATTGCATATTCTCTTCTCTCTAATATTGCATGTGTGATATAGAAATTGCATATTCTCTTCGCTCTGATATTGCAAGTGTGATATAGAAATTACATATTCTCTTCGCTCTGATATTGCAAGTGTGATAAAACAGTTGAGCGTTCCCTTCGCTGAAATATTGCAGGCGTGTTGTAGCAATTGCACATTCACGCCAGTTATTATATGTTCCCTTCTTTCTAATATTGCAAGTGTGAGGACAAGTCGGTACAGGAAAAAGACAATACTGCGACATTACATCTTTCCATTGCACTTCATCGTGACTAGCATCATAGTGTACTGTTAATCTATATTTTTAACAGCATTCAAGATGGAGAGGAGGCAGTTTTAGGCCAGGTTAGAGTAAAAACACTGTAGGCGTACAAATACCACCTTTCCCTCTTGAATGCTGAACCGTAACAAAAGATTAACACTAGAATATGGTGCTGGTCACGAAGAAGTGCTGTGGAAAGAAAGTCGTTTTATCAAGCCTCGGAGTCCCCAGGGGGGGGGGACCATAAATGCCCCCACCATCTGCCCCTCTCCCGGTGACGACTCAAGGTGCCTGGAACCACTGTCTGACTCTCTTCTTCTTCATTTCTGCAACATTCGCGGCCTTTCCTCTAACTTTCGCTCTGTTGAGCACCACCTCTCCTCCTCTTAACCTCACCTTCTTTTTCTAACGGAGACTCAGCTGTCTGAGGCAACTGACAGCAAACCCTTTTCTGTATCCTCCTACTTTCTCTATACTCATTTCAAAGCCAAAGGTGGCTGTTGTGTATATATACGCAACGACTTATCTTGCTCTCGTGTTCCTGAACTTGATTCTTCTGAATTCTCCACACTCTGGCTTTGGCTTTCCTGTCATTCTCTGACTAAATATATCTGTGCTGTTTGCTTATCCCCTAATTCTACTGACTATCAAAAATTCTTCGACTATCTTACTTCTACGATGGAACACATTCTGTCCATTTCTCCTTTCTCTGAAATCTCCATTCTTGGAGATTTCAATGTTCACCACCACCTTTGGCTCTCCTCTCCTTTCACGGATCCACCTGGTGAACAAGCCTACATCTTTTCTATCCTTAATGACCTAGAGCAGCTTGTACAGCACCCTACCCGTATCCCTGACCGCCTTGGAGAGAGCTTCAACATACTTGACCTCTTCCTCACAACTAATCCTTCTGCTTACTCTGTTAATCTTTTCTCTCCGTTGGGCTCCTCCGATCACAACCTTATTACCTTAACCTGTCCTATCACTCCGGTGCGGCCTGTGGACCCTCCAGGGAAACGTCGTCTGTGGCATTTTGGAGCCGCAGACTGGGAGGCCCTCAGGCAGTACTTCTTTGATTTTCCCTGGAATGATTATTGCTTCCATGGCCGTGAGCCATCTGAGTGCGCCTTGCGCATTACGGAGGTTATTCTCTCAGGCATGGAAGCATACATTCCTTTCTCATATCCTTTGACTAACGCAAGAAAGCCTTGGTTTAATCACGCTTGTTCTAATGCTGTCCGCAACAAGGAGAGGGCCTACAAAAGGTACCGGAGCCAACCCACCCCTGAATCACATCATCTTTACGTTTCTGCCCGGAATCGTGCTAAGTCTGTTCTTCGCTCTACTAAAAATAATTTCATCCATACTAAATGCTCTCAACTCTCCAACTCGAATTCTTCCCGCTCCTTCTGGCATCTTGCCAAAAATCTTTCTAACAACTTTACCTCATCATCCTTCCCTCCTCTTTTCTACTCTGATGGTTCTGTAGCTATTTCTTCTACTGATAAAGCAGATCTCTTCGCACAGACGTTCTCCTCCAATTCCACCTTAGACGATTCCGGTGCTGTTCCTCCATCACTTCCCCCCTCTGACTTCCTCATGGCTGACATTAAAATTTCTTCAGTTAATGTATTTTCTGCCATCACTGGCCTCAGTACTAACAAGGCATATGGGCCTGATGGGGTCCCTCCTGTTGTTCTCAAGAACTGTGCTTCTGTGCTTACACCCTGCCTAGGCAAACTCTTTCGTCTTTGTCTGTCAACTTGTACCTTTCCTTCTTGCTGGAAGTTTGCTCTCATTCAGCCAGTCCCAAAGAAGGGTGACCACTCCCAACCCTCCAACTATCGTCCAATTGCTCTAACGTCCTGTATTTCCAAAGTTTTCGAGTCAATTCTTAATAGAAAAATTTTAAGGCATCTTTCCTATCACAACCTTCTTTCCGATCGTCAGTATGGGTTCCGTCAGGGACGCTCCACTGGCGATCTTCTCACCTACCTTTCAGACTCCTGGTCATCCTCCTTTCGGGACTTTGGCGAAAGCTTTGCCATTGCACTTGACGTCTCAAAGGCTTTCGATCGAGTCTGGCATAAATCTTTAATTTCCAAACTGCCCTCTTACGGCTTCTATCCTTCTATCTGTGCCTTCTTCGCTAGCTTCCTTTCTGGTCGTTCTATAGCCGCTGTTGTAGACAGCCATCGTTCTTCTCCTAGATCTATCAACAGTGGTGTTCCTCAGGGCTCTCTCCTATCACCAACTCTCTTCCTTTTATTCATCAATGATCTTCTAAGCTGTACATCTAACCCTATCCACTCATACGCTGATGACTCCACCCTTCACCTTTCCATTCGGTTCCCGCAACGCCCATCTCAACAGTTACTTCAACAAACAAGGGATGAGGCTATGGCACACCTATTGTCTGACTTGGCTCGTATCTCTGACTGGGGTAAAAATAATATGGTTGTCTTTAATGCATCTAAGACTCAGTTCTTACACCTATCAACCCGACAAAATCTTCCACAGGTATACCCACTAATGTTTAATAATATTCAGCTTAATCCTGCATCATCCTTGAACATGCTTGGGGTTTCATTTACTCGGGACTTATCTTGGAAAGATCATATTACATCTCTTGTAAAATCTGCTTCCAAGAGATTGGGTGTGCTAAGCCGACTCCGCTCTTTCT
Organism: Coenobita brevimanus; assembly: GCF_032717465.1. NCBI lineage: Eukaryota > Metazoa > Arthropoda > Malacostraca > Decapoda > Coenobitidae > Coenobita > Coenobita brevimanus. The sequence goes on from NC_137014.1 coordinate 42,967,932, forward strand.
TTACCCCTGCACAATTGTTGACTCTATACAGGGGTTTTATCCGCCCCTGTGTGGAGTACAACTCTCATGTGTGGGGAGGCTCCCCACATACAGCTCTTCTCAATAGGGTGGAGTCAAAGGCTTTTCGTCTCATTAACTCTCCTCCTCTTACTGACTCCCTTCAACCTCTGTCTTTTCGCCGCACTGTTGCATCTTTATCTCTTTTCTATCGCTACTTTAATGGTCACTGCTCCTCTGAACTGTCTGCTTGCATTCCTCCACCTCTAAGACGGGCGCGTAGCACCCGTCTGGCAGCAAACTCTCATCCTTTTTCTGTCCAACTCTCTAATGCAAGAGTTAACCGTTACTCCCAGTCTTTCATTTATTCAACAGGTCAACTCTGGAACTGTCTTCCTCTGTCTGTATTTCCTGCTGCCTATGATCTCCAGTCTTTCAAACGCAGTGTGTCCAGGCATCTCAAAATGATCGGATCTTGAATTTGGCTCTATATTGTATTTTGTTTTTCTCTTGGAGGGAACTGTTACTGCGGGCTCATGGCCTTTGGTTCCTTCTTCCCCGAATTAAAAAAAAAAAAAAAAAAAAAAAACGGCCTATTTCTGCCTCTGAAGTAGCTACAACAGGACGAAAATCTTGGCCAAATAAGGGTGAAATAACTATAGACTTTGTTGAGAGTCGAAGCGGGTCAGACGGAGAGGGGAGAAGGGAAAGAGGGAGGGAGGAGCAAGATGGTGAGAGAAAGGGGATGTAGGAGGAAGCGGAAGAAAGTGAGGGGAGAGGAAGGAAGAAAAGGGAGGAGAGAGAGGAGGGGGAAATGGGAAGGGGGAGAAGTGGGGGGAAGTAAGAAAGGGAGAAAACAGCAAGATGAGAGGGGAGAGAAAGGGGAAGGAAGAGAGGGGAGGGGATGGAAAGGGGAAGAGGCTGGGGAAGGGAAAGGAAGAGAGGGAGGAAAGAGCAAGGTGACAGGAGAAAGAGGAAGGGGAAAAAGTAAGGGGAAAGCGAAGGAAGAGAGGGGAGGGAAAGGAGAAAGGTGAGAGTTTGGGGAAGGACAAGGAAGACAGAGGGAGAGAAAGGGGGAAGGGGAGAAGTGGGGGGAAAGGGAGGTAAAAGAAGGGGAAGGGAAGGGAAGGGGGTGAAGGAGGGGGAGAGGAGAACAGAGGAGTGGATGGGGAGGAATGAGGAGAGGGAGAGGTCAGTTGAGAGGATGAGAGGAATGAGAAAGGAGAACGATGAGGGAAAGGAAAAAGGGAGAGAGGTGAAGGGAAGGAGAAGAGAGAGAAGTGAGCGAAAGGAGAAGAGAGAAAAGTGAGGGAAGAAAGAGAAGGGAGAGAATAACTAGAAAGGAGAGAAGTCGGAGGGAAGGAGAAGGGAGAGAAGTGAGGGGAAAGAGAAGGGAGAGAATAACGAGAAAGGAGAGAAACTGAAGGGAAAGAGAAGGGAGAGAAGTGAGGAGGAATGGAAAAGGAAGAGGAGAAAAGAGGAACAGAGGAAGGGAAAAGGAGAGGAGAAGAGAGGGAGGTGGAGAGAGGCTATGGAGAGAGAGAGGAGGAGGGAAAGAGGTAGAAAGTGTTTAAGGAGTGCGAGGGTGGGGGATTAAAGGATTCTCTCTCTCTCTCTCTCTCTCTCTCTGTCATTTCCTCCTTATTACATTTCCACGGATTCTCCAGTTCTTCATCAAAAAACTCCTCTTCCTCCTCCTCCTCTTCCTCCTCCTCCTCTTCCTCCTCCTCATTCTTCTTTTTTCTTCTTCTTCTTCTTCTTCCTCTTCTTCTTCCCGTTAATCCGAAAAGTTCTGCTTCTTTTTCGCTTTTTCTCTAACTTCCCGATTACCCATTCATGGTCGGGTCAACTCTAGGATTGTATTCCACCGAACGGCAGGCGACTTTATTCAGCTGAGAGTAATTTGAGCATGACTGTTGATTCTCTCTCTCTCTCTCTCTCTCTCTCTCTCTCTCTCTCTCTCTCTCTATATATATATATATATATATATGTGTGTGTGTGCGTCTTATTTACCTCTTTATCCATTCATATATCTGTTTGTCTGTCTGTATGTATGTCTGTGTATCTATCCATATATATATTCATTTATCAGTCCATCTATCTATCCAAGTGTTTATCAGTCTATATCCGCACGTCAGAATCTGTCTACCTATATATCGTATCGTATCTGTCTGTCTGTCTATTTATGTGTCTATCCGTCCACCCCGTCATCTATCGTATCGTATGTGCCTATATATCTGTCTTTATCTGTCTATCTGTCTGTCTGTCTGTCTGTCCATTCATCCATCGTATCGTGTATGTTTATCTGTCTATCTATCTATCTGTCCATTCATCCATCCATCCATTCACCTTTATATATTTAGCAAATTAGCTAGCTCAGTGAGAGAGAGAGAGAGAGAGAGAGAGAGAGAGAGAGAGAGAGAGAGAGAGAGAGATCGCTTAGTATACTAGAAAAAAAAAGTTCGATTATCCTCCACACACAGTCCAGAGGGAGAGGTGAGAGAGAGAGGGTGGAGAGAGTACGGCAGAGGGAGGGAGGGATGGAGAAAGGAAAGGAGAGACTTGAAGGAAAGAGAGAGAAATGGAGGGACAGAAAAGCAGAAGTAAGATAGAGAGGGAGAGATGGAGGGAAGGATGGAGTGGTAGAGGGAGAGAGAAATATAAGGAAAGTTGGAGGGAAGGAGGGAGAGATGTAGGAAATGAGGGAAGTGAAGGAATGAGGGAGAAATTGAAGGAGTTAGAGATCGAGAGAGAGAGAAATGGAAGGAAGGAGGGAGGGAAGGAAGTTGCAACGGTAGAGAGAAGAGAAATAATGGAGAGATGAAAGAAGTGAGAGAATTAGGAAGGGAAGAGTGAAAGAGAAAAATTAAAGAAGAATGTGAGAGAAGGAGGGAAGGAGGGAGGGAGATGTGGAGGAAAGGAAGGAGAAGGAGAGAGAAAAGGAGGAGGGAGTGAAGGATGTACAGGTGAAGGAAGGAAGAGATATAAGATGGAGAGGCGAAGGAAAGGGAGGAGAGATGGAGAGAAAGTGAGGGAGGGAGGGAGTAAGAAGGGGAGGGGAGCTTTTTTTTAGTACGTAGGTAGAATTTCCCTTCCAAGTTTTTGGTAAGGGAAAGATAGTGTTGAAAAAGACTGTAGCTACGACGATAGAGGGAGTGGGAAGGTGAAAGTTAGGACATTCCAGGAAAAAAATGAGAGAGGGGAGCAAGAGAGAGAGAGAGAGAGAGAGAGAGAGAGAGAGAGAAATAGGTGAAGGTCAAGTTTGTAGGGGAGAGAGGGAGAGAAGAGGGGGATGAGAGGGAAGGAAGGGGCTTGAAGTGAAAGAGGAGAAAACAAGTCAAGTTGATGTGGTCGATAATGAGAGAGAGAGAGAGAGAGAGAGAGAGAGAGAGAGGGAGAGAGAGAGAGAGAGAGAGAGAGAGAGAAGAAAGTGAGTGATCAGAGACAGTGTTGATATTTGCGGTGTTGCTGAAGAAAAAGTTGTGGATCAATATTGAATCTGGTTCATCGAGATGGAGAGAGAGAGAGAGAGAGAGAGAGAGAGAGAAAGAGAGAGAGAGGAGACAGTAAATAGGTTACCGAGAAAAAGCGAGAAAGAAAATGAGAGAGGCTTGATTTAAGAATAGACAGGTAATGATGGTAATGAATAAGACACTGGAGCGATAGACAGGTGAGAGAGATAAGGATGTGATAGGTGGAGGTAGGAAACAGAATGCAGCTGTGGGTAGGTAGGCAGGTGAGAGATAAAGGTGATAGCAAGAGCATGGGGAGCTGTGGATAGACAGATGTGATAGATATACAGTGGAGGGGTGGTGATAGGAGAAGGTAAGAGAGAGAGAGAGAGAGAGAGAGAGAGAGGCAACGATAACTTAGAAATAGTGTACATAGATATAATTTATAGATGAGCGTCATAGGTTATTTTGAAAGCGTGTTCCTAATCCCTTCATCGCGCGAGGTCCTCCTTAGCGGTAACTAGGATAAAAATAAAGAATACATCATTGTACGATAGTGATTAATAAAGGAGGAAGAAGTATACACAAGGAGGTAGTAAAGGAGGTAGAGGTGAAGAAAAGAAGAGGTATAAGGTGGAGAGACAAAGGTAAGGGAGGAGAGATGGAGAGAATGAGGAGGAAAGGCAGTAAAGTAGGTGGAAATTGTTGTACCCACCCCTTTATCCCCTTCAGTCCGATGGCGTATTTTTATTATATTCTTGCTATTTCTGCACGATTTTATATACCCTGGAATGGATAGACATTTCGAAATAGGGATGCGGGAGAGGGTTTGACACAGCCAGTCAGTAAACTCTTCAGTACTTGATGGCATTTCTGAGTCAAATAAAATGGTCTGATGGTAGCAAGAATTTATCAGAACTCTCTCTCTCTCTCTCTCTCTCTCTCTCTCTCTCTCTCCAAACGTGAGCATAATTCTTCCACTGAACAGTTTAAGGCACAGTGATATCGAGACAGGGATTGTGCTTAAGCCCTTACAGCCTCAGTATCAAAACTGAGATCGCGAAGGTGTGAGCGACCCTCTAAGAACCGTATTCTCGTCAAGTAAGAAGGCTCCCTAGCACCTCTTCCTTAGCGATTTGTTTTCGGATATGGCTGGTTAATATCCTTTTGTGCTATTTATGCGAAGTAAGGCGATATTGAAGGATTTACACAACACGGAGAGGGACAGTAAGGTATAATAAGCAAAATAAGCTGCTTAGGGAAAGGTGTTAGGGACGATATATATGGAACACCCGTAATTACTAGGTGTGATTACCCTCCATCTCACATTACAGAGTGTAGTCAGCAACAACATAATTATAAAATGTCATATATGTTTTATCATCATCCTCATCATCATCATCACGTGTTTCAGAGATGGATATAAAAATCTTGGGGCTCATTCACACTCTCTTGCTCACGGTCTTAAAAATGTGCACCTAGACGCTTCATCCACCTTTATATCCAGGGCCCGTATTCTCTTCGTTAAAGGAAACTCCCTAACACCCCTTCCTAGGCGACTAATTTTGCTTATTACACCTTGCCGTCCTCTTCTGTAGTTCCTAAATCATTCTCATATCACCCCACTCTGAATCAGTAACGTACAAAACGATATTAGCCAACCGTATCCAAAAATAAATCGGTAAGGAAGAGGTGTTTGGGAGAAAGTACGATCCCTGCAGTATCCGTACATAACTTGCCTCACTTATCCAAACTCCCCCCCCTCCTTTTTTTTTTTTTTTTATAAGATCGTCGGGTACTGAACACGTCATGGTACCTTTGGATTTAACTCCCCTCAATCTCTCTCTCTCTCTCTCTCTCTCTCTCTCTCTCTCTCTCTCTCTCTCTCTCTCTCTCTCTCTCTCTCTCATTTTTATTTGTTTATGTTAGTCAAACTGCCACCAGGTGATTTTATTCAGCTTATGATGGATCTCTAGTCGTAATGAAGGCTATACTTAACCCTTCTATTTGTAAAAGCTTCCTGAAGTTGAGTAAAATCGTCTAGAGGTAACAAGAACCGAAATTATGATACGTCATTGGAGTCAGGGGTTTAACCACCTCACTCTGGTGACGTAATAGTTTTGTCCTGCTGCTTCCAGACGATTTTCTTCAGCTAAACAGAGACGTGGAACTGAAAGAGTTAAAATACAACCTTCTTTAAAACCCCTTCATTACTAGAGATACCTCCTAGATTGAATATAATGGACTGTGTGGAAGAAGAATGGACTGAAGGGTTTAGGGGGACTGGGACTGTATTGACAGTGGTCGATGGAGGTGAAATAGCTGGAGCATGCCAGGTATTGTGTGTGTGTGTGTGTGTGTGTGTGTGTGTGTGTGTGTGTGTGTGTGTGAGCCAGAGCTAGTTAACACTTGCAGGCTCCTATGGCTCACGTATAAAATCGTCTGCCGTTAGCTGGAATACAGTACTAGAATTGTCCCGACCATGAGGGGGTTAATGATGGTACCGTGACCGCAGCGTGCCTGGGTTAGCGAATGTGTAAAGAGGTGGTGAGTGTGTGTGTGTGTGCCATAACTCAATAAAAAAAAAAAAAAAAATCTGCAACATTTTGTCATTTTCTTACCTTATGCTGGTGTCTACGGACATTTTTTTTCTCTTCTACTTCATCATCATCATCATCATCATCATCATCATCATCATTATCGTCGTCGTTGTCATTATCATCGTGGCCCTCTTTCTGAATATTGTTGATATTGGGAGGGGGAGGGGGATCTTATGCAAAGTTCTTAATTTGTAGAAAAATGAATCATAAGAAAAAGAAGGCTCCCACCCGAATGTATTTTGGTGGTAGGAGACTGCTTGCAGCAAACTACAGGGTGCTGGAGTCACCATAAACGTTTGCAAATAAGCAGGACAAGGAAGCATATTAGACCCAAACTCCCATCCCCCTTTGGATACTGACACATCCAGCGTACTGTATTTTTTTTTGTGTGTGTGTCTTTAATTTTCCAACAGAATTTTAGGAAATATAAAGAAGTCATACACTGACTACGATAACAAGGAAGATAAACTTGTGTTAAAAGAATGTGGGTCTTGGAAACTTTAGTGTTTAGAAAGTTGGAGTGGTTTGTCCCAGAGTTAACCACTGCAGATAGGCGTCCAAACTATTATTTTATTTTTGTTACTCACACCGAGTATCAGCTTAGGATAGACGGCTGTTAGTGCAGGGAGTAATTGAGGTTGTATTAAACCCCTCCACAGCGACAAGTCTCCTGAGCTGAATAATATCGTTTGGTGGTAGTAAAAAGGTAATGAAGAAATATTTCGTCGACAGATCTGGCCAAGGCCTAATAAATTCGTCTGATGGTAACAAGAATAATAATAAAAAAAAAATCCTCCAATAATCTCTCCTAGGCCTATCACCAACTCTCTTCCTTTTATTCATCAATGACCTTCTAAGCTGTACATCTAACCCTATTCACTCATACGCTGATGACTCCACCCTTCACCTTTCCATTCGGTTCCCGGAACGCCCATCTCAGCAGTTACTTCAGCAAACAAGGGATGAGGCTATGGCACACCTAATGTCTGACTTGGCTCATATCTCTGACTGGGGTAAAAGTATTATGGTTGTTTTTAATTCTTACACCTATCAACCCGACAGAATCTTCCACAGGTATACCCACTAATGTTTAATAACATTCAGCTTAATCCTGCTTCATCCTTGAACATGCTTGGGGTTTCATTTACTCGGGACTTATCTTGGAAAGATCATATTACATCTCTTGTAAAATCTGCTTCCAAGAGATTGGGTGTGCTAAGCCGACTCCATCCTTTCTTTACCCCTGCACAATTGTTGACTCTATCCAGGGGTTTTATCCGCCCCTGTGTGGAGTACAACTCTCATGTGTGGGGAGGTTCCCCACATACAGCTCTTCTCAATAGGGTGGAGTCAAAGGCTTTTCGTCTCATTAACTCTCCTCCTCTTACTGACTCCCTTCAACCTCTGTCTCTTCGCCGCACTGTTACATCTTTATCTCTTTTCTATCGCTACTCTAATGGTAACTGCTCCTCTGAACTGCCTGCATGCATTCCTCCACCTTTACGACAGGCGCGTAGCACCCGTCTGGCAGCAAACTCTTATCTCTTTTGTGTCCTACTCTCTAATGCAAGAGTTAACCATTACTCCCAGTCCTTCATTTATGCAACAGGTCAACTCTGGAACTGTCTCCCTCTGTCTGTATTTCCTGCTGCCTATGATCTCCAGTCTTTCAAACGCAGTGTGTCCAGGCATCTCGAAATGAATGGATCTTGAATTTGGCTCTCTCTTGTATTTTGTTTTTCTCTTGGAGGGAACTGTTATTGCGGGCTCATGGCCTTTGGTTCCTTCTTCCTCGCATAAAAAAAAAAAAAAAGGCATAATAAAATCGTCTGATAACAAGAATGAAATAAAAAAGTCCTCGAAAAAGCTCTTATATGGAATGAAACGTTTTGTGGTGGCAAGACTTAAATGAAAAAACACGTTATGAAAAAATCTCTCCGAGACTGAATAAGATTGTATGGCGGTAGCAATAATTAAGAAAGAAAATGGGTCCTGGAGTGAATGGGTAAAAGTGGTGTGTGTGTGTGTGTGTGTGTGTGTGTGTGTGTGTGTGTGTGTGTGTGTGTGTGTGTGTGTGTGTGTGTGTGTGTCCCTTTAAACACCTGCCGGTAGTTGGTGAGGCAATACCTGTTTTGGAGTCCGGTAATACAGTAGATCCACCCTTAGTCCACCTCCACGCCCCTCACCCTTATAGTCCCCACCCCACAAAGTCCCCAGGTATACTACTACTGTGGGGCCCTATTTAACCTACCCTCATATGCTGTGGTATAGATTCCCATAAAACCTGCCCTCATATATACATCCCCACCCCTATAGTCCCCACACATACTATATTAAAGTTCATTGTTAAATCCTCCCTCATATACTGTGATATAGGCCCTCGTAAAGCCTACCCTCATATACTGTCCCCGCAAAACCTACCCTCAGATAAATGCACTATCAAAACCCCACCCTTGTATTCCCCTCATATGCTGTACTATATGCCCTTGTTAAACCTGCCTTCATGTGCTGCATTTATGATCCCAGTTGAATCCCCCCCTGCATTTCTCAGGCTAACAGCAGGTAATTTTGTACAGCCAAAGAACGCCTAGTAGTCAAGGGCCTTCAAAAATTATCTCAAGCAACCCTTTCTCATTATTTGTACACCTGGTAAGTTTATTTAGACTAACATCAGATGATTAATTCACGTGAGATAAACCCCAGCGGTCAGAACATTAAAGAGACGCGTAAATTTCAATCATATATCAAAGCATAGAATTTTCTTCTTAAAGGATCCATGTTTCAGCTCTATTCCTCCTCCTCCTCCTCCTCCTCCTCCTCCTCCTCTTCCTCCTCCTCGCTCCGCTATGAGTGATGGTCGTTTGGGTAAAAATCAGGGAGTTGAGGAGAGTAATGATTGTAGGTGTGGTGGCATTTCCGTGTGTGTGTGTGTGTGTGTGTGTGTGTGTGTGTGTGTGTGTGTGTGTTTCTAGCTTATGATAACTTTAACACATAATGTATCTGTCTATCTCTCTGTCTCTATCACGTCATGTTTCTATCTATCCCTCTTTATCTCTTTACCTATTTCTTTCGTTCTTTCTTTTTTTTCTTTCTTTATCTGTCTGTCAAGATGATCAGTCTCCACCCACCAATATTTATATCTATGCATGTGCGTGTCATTGCCAGTCAGTATGTGAGGGGCAGAAATAAGTGTGCGCGTATATGTATGTACGTGAATGCGCTCCAGTGAGTGTGAATGGATAATCTTGTGTGAGTTTGTGTGCGTAATGTCCTGTGTAGCTAGCTCGTTGGGTGTATGCGTTAGTCTTGTGTGTTTATGTTTGTGTCTATTGGTGTGGTTAGGTAAGCGTAAGTGTGTGTGTGTATGTGTGTGTGTAGAAAGTTATACTGTGTACGTGGTGCCTTACTAAATGTGGTCGTGATTCTGGCCTTCTCACTGTTTATGTGTAATTTGCATACGTGTGTTGGTTGTTGCGCTGCGTGTGTGTGTGTGTGTGTGTGTGTGTGTGTGTGTGTGTGTGTGTGTGTGTGTGTGTGTATTAAAAGAGAGAAGGACCAAAGAAGTGAAAGAAAAGTGTGTGTGTGTGTGTTTATTAAAAGAGAGAAGGACCAAAGAAATGAAAGACGTGTGTGTGTGTGTGTGTGTGTGTGTGTGTGTGTGAATAGAGAGAAGTACCAAAGAAGTGAAAGAAATGTGTGTGTGTGTGTGTGTGTGTGTGTGTGTGTGTGTGTGTGTGTGTGTGTGTGTGTGTGTGTGTGTGTGTGTGTGTGTGTGTGTGTGTACCCCTGTGAGATCTGCGGGACTGCATACCGAAGCATTCATCTCTTTGACTAATGGGTGTTGTGTGTGACGGACAGACAGACAGGTAAGAGAGAGAGAGAGAGAGAGAGAGAGAGTGCACTTACATCGTCCTCATTCTCTTTTCCGGGTAGTAATATTGCTCCTACCAATTTTTTTGACCCGGGTTCAGTCCCACGTGGGGGCGGAAATGTAAAAGGGAGCGGTAGTATGTCCTTTCATGTGGTTTCAGATATTCTCTCTCTCTCTCTCTCTCTCTCTCTCTCTCTCTCTCTCTCACACACACACACACACACACACACACACACACACACACACACACACACACACACACACACACACACACATAATTCACTGGCATTCTAATACGAGTATTTATTAAGTATTTTACTAATCACTATGTAAGTAACTCCGTATGTTGAAAGAGAATGGAAGAATGGGGCGAATGGGAGGGAATAGAGAGGAGAAGGAAGAGGGGAGAGAAATAGGAGGAGGAGGAGATACAAGAGGAGAGTAGTAGTAGTAGTAGTAGTCGTAGTAGTAGTAGTAGTAGTAGTAGGAGGAGGAGGAGGAGGAGGAGGAGGAGGATAGGAGAGAAACGAGAAGGAAAAGAGAGGAGGAGGAGGAAGAGTGGGACGAGGAAGAGGAGGAGGAGAGGAAAGAAGAAGGGGAAGTAGGAAGTACAGGACGAGATGCGGATGTAGGGAGAAAAACGAAGTGGAGGATTTTTTTGTGTGTGGCCGAAAACCTCTCTTCCTCGTTAGACCACAATATATTAACTTACTTATCCCCTTCTGCCCGAGGTCGACCGTTTTTTTTTTTATTATTATTATTATTATTATTTTTAACACTTTTTAGCTTTCCGTACTTCATAGGAACATCTGGAGTTGCATGGAGAGACAGACAAATGAGGAGGTAAAGGAGTGGTGTTGATGTGGATGCTTTTGAAAGTGTTAAGAGAAATGCTGTGAGATGGTTTGGCCATGTGGAAACGATGGAGAATGAGAGACTGAGCAAAAGAGTGTTAATGAGTGAGGTGGAGGGGGGAGAGGAGGAGGAGGAGGAGGAGGGGGAGGTCAAGGATGAGATGAAAGGATGGAGTGGAGAGCTATATGAGAGAGGAGGATGTGAGTTGGAGGGTGGGCAGCCAAATGAGCGATGTGGAGGCGATTTATATGTAGCCACCTCTTATGAGATTAAGGTATTAGGCAGTAGATAGGTAGATAGATTTTAACACCTGATATTTCTTTCTGATTTGAAGAGGTTACACACAATCTCCATTAACCCCTTGAATCTGGTGACTTTCTTTTCTTTTTATTATAGATATGTTTTTGCTCAATCCAGACGATTTCATTCAGCTCTGAAGTGATTTTTTGAGGGGTTGGGTATAGTGTTCATTACCCCTCCCCTTCTCTCTCAACTAAGGCGTTCTCCTGGGCTTAATGAAATCGTCTTATACCAGCAAGAATGAGGTATAAATTGACGTTACTGTCAGACGATTTTAGTTAGTTTTGAAGTGGAATCAGGTGAGGTTTTCAAGCATACTGTTTTTACTTTAACTTGGCCAGAGAGAGAGAGAGAGAGAGAGAGAGAGAGAGAGAGAGAGAGAGAGAGTGAGAGAGAGAGAGTTACTTTGAATATATTAATTTTATCGAAGATTAATCGATTTATTTCTGTTTTCAGGTAAGTGCACGAAAAATACTGAAGTATGGAGTGGGAGGCGATGATAATGGTGATGATGATGATGATGTTGGTGATGGAGGTAGGTGATGATGATTTTGATGAATATGGTATCGATGACTATGGTACTAAAAATGATGGTGATAGAGAAGATAGGTGAAAATGTAGATGAGGGCGATGTTGATGGTGATGGTGATGATGATGATGGTTTTGAAATTGATGGTGATGAAGACGCTAGATGATAATGGTGATGATGATGATTTTTTTAAATGGTGATGAAGATGATGATGAAGAGGGTAGGTGAAAAACGCTGACAAGATGGTGGTGAAAGTAATGGTGATGAAGATGGTTTTTGTATTCGTGAGCACGTCACTTTGATAACCCATTTATAATTTTTTATGGCATCAGTGAACGATTTTTAAAAGGATTTTTTTTTTTTTAGACTATTTAAAGATGCGACATATGTTAGGAGAGTAAAGCTTCATGTTAGTGAGACCTGGGCAGTAAAGGAAGAAGATATTCGTAGGCTCAAATGTACAGAAATGACAGAGATCAAGGCCAAGAAGACTATTGGCCTTGGCAGTGATTAGATGAATGTGCAATGCGTCCTTGAATGCGAGGCCTGAGGGGCTATGTTATTTCATGAAGAGTTTAATGTATTGGTGTTGTGATGAGAAGGGATAGATTGAGATCACTTGGGCATGTTAAGAGGAGAGAAGATGACAATTGGGTCCGGAAGGTGAGAAGTGTGAAGGTCGAGGAAAGGGTTGCGAAAGGTAGACCAAAAAAGACCTGGAACAAGGTCATACAGTGTGACCTCAGGGATAAGGGACAGAATAGGGAGGCTGCCAAAGATTGAGCAGCATGGAGAGCCCCATTAGGTGACCAAGGTCGATGCATGTAAGCATATTGGAACCTTTATTAATGATATGAATGATACGATACGAGGGGAAACATTCGAACTGGAGGGATTGTCTATAACCTTAAACCCCGTAGATACACCTCATGACCCGAAAAAAAAAAATCGTGTGCACATAAGAAGACCCAGATAAGAAAATGCGTCATCGGACTGAAATGGGAAATCCTTCCAATCCGGTGTCGATATTGGAGTCGTACTCTCTGTAGTTTGGGAGATATCGTAACGTCCCATCCTTAGCGATTTATTCTGCTCACTACGCCTCAGTGTTCTGTCTTGGGTTATTGATGCGGCTGAGTCGATAATAAAAGGACCCCAAGTGACATGTGGGGAGTGTTCAGGCGAGATGTGCAGGATAAATCGTAAAGAATAATTTGCCGCGAAGCCTCCTGGGCTATAGACCTCTACAGGTGAGGATGTTCATGAAGGTTGTACACCTCGAAGGGATAAAATTAAAGCAGCAATCTCTCTCTCTCTCTCTCTCTCTCTCTCTCTCTCTCTCTCTCTCTCTCTCTCTCTCTCTCTCTCTCTCTCTCTCTCTCTCAAAATAAATACCGTAACCTGTACTCTTTTGTGAATGCTGTATCATACTTCCATCTTTAACGACCTAAAATTGTCCTCCTTCCGCCTTGATTGTTCAGAAATAACGAGATCAACACAAGAATAGCCTGCTAGTCACGAAGAAGTGCCCTGGAAATGATGTGACGGCGCAGTATTGCTTTATTTAGCCACTGAGCTATGAAAAGTAAATAGCGAAAGGACGGGAATCTGTGCGAAGAGTACCGTACGTCAGCGAACTGAGCAAGTAAATGCATCTAATATTCGTGTATCTATCTGTCTGTCTATCTGCTTACCTGTCTATGAGTCTGTCTGTCTTTCATATCTATCTGTCTGCGTTTGTCAATCTATTTTTCTGTCTGTCTATCCGTCTCTGTGTTTATCTATAGCAAGGCGCTTTAATCCCGTGATACCTTGGCACAAACGAGTCGCCTGCATGTCACCGTATCCCCCGCCATCATGCTGCCCTCTCTCCGGCACACACACACACACACACACACACACACACACACACACACACACACACACACACACACACACACACACACACACACACACACACACACACACACACACACACACCTCCCTACCCCATACCTCTCGCTTTTAGCTACTTCAACCCAGATACCTATTTTATGAATTACTCATTTAGTCTTGATGCTGTTGTTAATGTACTGTATAGATAGATAGATAGATAGATAGATAGATACAGTACATAGAGAGAGAGAGAGAGAGGGAGAGAGAGAGAGAGAGATGAATGCGGAATATGGACAAGAGAGAAGGGAAGGAGGAAAGAGTAGTGAAAGTGGAAGAGGGGAGGAGGGGGAGAGTGAAAAAAAAAGTGGGTGATGAAGAGGAGGAAAGTGGGAAGGAGAGGAGGGAAGAAGAAAGAGGGAATGGCGGTAGAGGGAGAGAAAGGGGTGAATGGTAGAAGTTGGTAAAGAAGTAAGAGAGAGAGAGAGAGAGAGAGAGAGAGCTGGGGGGAAGGGGAGGAAAGTACAGGTTGGTAAAAAAAAAAGAGAGAGAGGGGTGAGTGGGGTAAGGCAATGGATGGTAAAGCAAGGAGAGAGAGAGAGAGAGAGAGAGAAAGAGAGAGACAGGGGGGAGGGGGGAGGAGATTATAGCTCTAAGTAATTTCTCGTGTCATTCAATTAATCCCTTTAATATGGTAAGGCCACATCCATTTTTCCTGCTATTTTCAGATCATTTTATTCAGGGAGATTGTTTGTCAAATTTGAGGGTTAAAATAAAGCCTTCAGGAACCCCCTCACGGCTGGGGAGGATTATTTATTGCAGTAAAATCGTCTGCTAGTGACCTGGTTAGAGTGAGGAAAGGGTTGATGGAATGTTTTGTACTGACTGTCCTCCTTTATCAAGCTGTCCTATCTCCACCTCACACACACACACACACACACACACACTTCACCCCTCCATATCATCCTTGGCTTCTCCCCCCCCCTCTTTCCTTTCCATCTCATCCCTCCGCACCATACTCGGTCTGTCCCTCCCCCTCCTTCCCCTCATACCCCTCCTCCCTCTGCCCTGCACCTCACTCACATTGCGGAATTTTAAGAATATATTAAAACGAAAGGACTCCCCATCAGTCGTACAGGAAGATTGAGAGCAGCACCCTCTTGCAGGAATGAAATGCCCGAAGGAAATTTTATAGAAACGGAAAAAGCGTAACAGGAAATAAAGGTGTTAATTATAGGTAAATTTTGTAATGAATGTATTTATTTAAGGTTATTTGTTATAGTTTTGCTTAGAGTCTGATGCGAGTGTAGTTTATTATAACAGGCGCATTAACTACTATTGTGTCTATCTACTTATGTATTTATCTGTCTGTCTGTTTATCTTACTATCTTTCTGTCTGTCTGTTTATCTGACTATCATTCTGTCTGTCTGTTTATCTGTCTGTCTGTCTGTCTATTTATCTGTATCTCCAGATGACTTAATTCCGTAAAGGGTGGCCGCGGATGACCATAATGCAAGTATATCGCTAGTTAATTATATCCACCTGTTTGATCATCATTAGACTATTACCTATAAAGACTGAACTCTTTTAGCTCATGACGAAATATCCTTGCGCTTGAGTCTTTATAAAACCTTAGTTCTTTAAGTAACCTGGATCCTTCGTTCGTCTACTTAAGAAAATACTGTAGTATGATGTATAGAGAAGAAGGAATACATCTGGTAGGACATCAAGAAAACCTGAAGTCCAAGGGTGCCCCGTGTACCGCCTGCCATAGCCCTGTGTACCGCCTGAGGGTACATGCACTTTTTTTATCTTTTATTTTTTACAGAACATGGAAAAAAGGAAGAACAGATTAGAGAAATATATACAACAGGCTGTAGGAGTCCACCAAATTTCTCTCTCTCTCTCTCTCTCTCTCTCTCTCTCTCTCTCTCTCTCTCTCTCCCACCTCTGGAGAGACTTGTTAAACTGGAGAGATTGAGTATAGCGTTCAATAACCTCT
>NC_137014.1:42988410-43033410 GCF_032717465.1 Coenobita brevimanus
TTGGTGGATCGGCAGGTGTGTAGATAGATATGCAGGTAGGCTAGAAAATGGGTAGATAAACAGGCAGGTATGTAGGTAGATAGGTAGGTGTGTGGATAGATAGACAGGCGTGTCGATAGATAGGCAGGTGTGTAGGCAGATAGGTATGTAGGTAGATGTGATGGTAAATAGCAAGTGTATATGTAAATGTTTTTGTAGCAGATAGGTAAGTGTGCAGGTAGATAGGCAGGTTTGTGGATAGATAGGCAGGTGTGTAGATAGATAGGCAGAAGTATAGATAAGCAGATGTGTGGGTAGATAAGCATATACATAGGTAGGTAGGCAGATGTGTTAGTATACAAGCAGATATGTAGGTAGGTGGGTAGGCAGATGTATAGATAGGTGGCAGGTGTGTAGGAAGGTAGGTAGGTGTTTGGGTAGATAAGTAGATATGGGAACAGATAAGCTGATATGTTTACCTGCAGATATAACAGACAGGTATAACGCATTCACCCAGCCTCTTCACTACGATAATTCCCGAAGATGAATAAAACCATATGTGAGTAGCGAGAAGTAAAAAAATCATTGTTTTGTGGAAAATTACTGCAAACGCCATCTCTAGGAACTTACATCCCGATGTTAGTTAAATAGTCAGTTGGCAGGGAGAGAGAGAGAGGGGGGGGAGGGAAGGGGGAGGGAGGGAGGGGGGATAGTGAATCGTGTAAAGTGAGAAATTAGGTGAGAAAGCACGAGGCTGCGTGAGCGAGTGAGGTGTGTGTGTGTGTGTGTGTGTGAGAGAGAGAGAGATTTCGTGAAAGGCTACGAGAAAGTGAGTGAGAGTGCGTGAACTTGCATGGAATGAGGAAGTGTAGCGTGAGTACGAGAACGCGGCTGTGACAGGCAGACTCCAACACACCCCTTCCACCCCACCACACCGTCATCCCACGCACTCTACTCCCAAACCCTATTTATCAGAAACCTCACCCACTCACCTACAAACCATCCCCTCTACGTAACCTGTTGAGTCGCGGGATCCCATTGGTCGAGCGAATCGTGACATCACCCCAAAATCGACGTTCATTGGCCGAGAGTCGATCCGCGTGGAGAAGCCTATTGGCCCTGGAGAGCGCGGCGTGGAGAGGAGAGCGTTGAGTGCGCATGTGTTGACGGGTGGGGGAGGGGGGGGGAAGGGTAGGTCGGAGTTGGGGTGGGTGGGGGGGGCTAGAGTTGTATGCACTTCTTGACGAACTTAAAAGTGTGTGCGAGTGCGGGAAAAGTTGCAGACTTCTGGAACGCGTGTCCGGAGAAGGAGTACAGTAGTAGTAGCAGCAGCGAGGCCCAGTAAGTCAGTCTGTTGGTTTGTGTGGTCTCCCTCGCACTCATAGGGTGGCGACGCGGTGGTTCAGTGATACACACAGACCTCTCCTGGTTTCATCGTTTCTCTCAGGCTCACGCGCGCGAGGCCTACACGTAAGTATACCTATTTTTTATTCTACTTTCTGAAACTTTTGTGTTTGTGGGATCAGTAAGTTACTTTTATTTTGTTATACTTTGTGGGACTTTGTGGGATTGTGGGTTTTGAAGTTTGATCGTAGTCGAAGGAAAGGGGAATAGGTAAAAAGTGTCTCGCACGTGCGAGGCGACACACATGTAAATTTTTAGGTGAGGGAGCATCTCTAGGAGCGGATCTCCCCATCAGTCTTTCACTCACTATTTTCGGACGCTTGGTACTTCACTGTTGTAGAGTTTTGCGACTTGAGTGAAGTCACGTCACGCCACACCACACCACACCACACCACACCACATCATCTCACATCACACCACAACACCTCATATCGCACCGCAACACCATTTCACATCTCGCCCCATCACCATCTCACACCACACCACATCACCATCTCACCTCACACCTCAACACCTACCATTTCACGCCACACCTCACAGAATCACCCATCCACACCATACCACACCAAAGACATTAACTGAAGGGCCTTGAAGCTTCCGTATATATTACCTTTTTACTTTGCTATTTTGCATTTTAAAACTGATTGTATGGAATTATGGAGTTTGAAGTGTGATATAAGCTGAAGGTAAGAGGAAAATCTTTATGACTCAAGTACGCAAAGGCTGCACGTAAGTATTTCATGTTTTGTCTCTCTTTCTGACTGAGACTAAATTTACGTGAGAGTGTGGTGTTTGAAGCTCAACCTGATAGTGGAAGGAAAAAAATAAGGAAAGGAAAATGTAGAGTATGTAACTTACGTGTAATCTATCACATCCACGACCCACACATACTGTAGGTAAGTTTTTTATTTTTCCTTTTCTTTGGGGGAAGCAGCCCAAGTATATAGATAGATTTTTTAATGACATTTTGAGTACCCAAGAATGTGGTATATGAAATCTGGCCTCCCCAACACACATGAAACGCAGTCAAGAGGAAAGGAAAACCGTACGCATCCAAATCTCTCACGCGCGCGACCAACACTTAAGCTCAGTTGCGAACAAATGCTAAACCACTCCACCCCATAACGATACACAGCGAGACGGCGAACAGTGACTTTTGAAACCCAGTGATGCAGTCTTCGGAGCTTAGCAAACTTTTCAGAATAACATGTAAAAGTTTCATAATTGGTCGACCATGAAGTGCAGCGATATTCTTGATATTTTTAGATGAGGGGATCATAGATAAGAGCGCCACGGTCAGTCAGTCACGCTTAAAGGATTTTCGCATGCAAGGTGCTTCCCTCTAGCGAAACTCCGTATGGCCCCACATCTATCTAGGAATTCTCTACTTCTTCCTCCTCGTGAGACTTTTGAGTGGGGTATTTTGAAAGTTGGAGTTTGATCTCTCTAGCACGTGACCAACATTCAAAGGAAAATGTACAGTGGAGACAGTTAGCCTATATCGGTCCTCTTTTTAGGCAAACATTTATGGCACTCTTATGTACAGTAAAATCGTTTACCCTAAAGATCGGAACGTGGGATTCAGTCTGCTATTTTATTGTGTTTGATGTGGCTCAAGTCGGCTCGAATCGAATTGTCTTGGGCTCTCCTACTTACGTGCGGATTTTCAGAAAGATAGACCAGCTCTAAATGTATGTGTGTGTGTGTGTGTGTGTGTGTGTGTGTGTTTAATCTGTGTTAAATACCTTACTACCAGTATAACAGACAAGGAAACTTTGGCCAGATTACGGTGGGATTTGCGCCCAAATATTCTGAAACTTTGTTAGGCTCCGCGGGTAGAACCACTGAGTCCTGGAAGTTACTGATCACAGTCCTTTTATTTATCCTTATCAAGTGGGTCATTATTTATGTCCGCAGTTGAAGGGCTTGAATTTGTCTCGCCCTAGCACTTAACCTCTTCACTATGATTTCTTATTTGTAATCACCTCGTAGCTAATTTTAATCACGGCACCACAAGACGGTTTTATTTAACTTTAGAGGGTTAATGAAGGATCTCTCGTGGTGAAAAGGTTAATAAAGTCTATATCTAACACCTCCTGTTGGAAAAAACAATCCTAAGCTGAAAAAATCGCCTAGATATAGCAGGAATGAAACGGCCAGTACGTTATCTGGGTGAAGGGGTTAAGGTGCCTTCGAATGTTGTCTCCCTAGCTCATAACAAGTACGTAAAGGAAATAGGAATAAGTCTGTGGATCGAGTGAAATCGGGCCTGGTGGTCTAGTGGGTTAAGGCTCTCCGACCGACTGTGGCTTATAAGATTTTAAATGCGAGGATGTGGTTTAGGTTTTCTGTCCATATAAAGCCGCGCAGGTGGAAGTGACTATACCCTTTTTACTCTAACTTGGCACAGACTTTCGTTTTTTTTTTTTTTTTTTTTATCTTATTTCAAGTAGCTCGTTGGTAGAAAAAGGCAGAAACTTAGCATCCTTCAGTTATCATATCTTGGTGACTAGCATCATCCTCAAGTGCTAATATCTTGTTACAACTCAGCTGTTAAGATGGACACATGACAGTTTTAGGTTAAGTTAGAGTAGAAAGAGTAGTCAGTCACTATTAACTGTCTGGACTGAAAGCCTCGCCCAGGGCCCCAACGCTTCATATATGGTGGATGGATGAATGAATGAATGAATGAATGGATAGATGGATGGATGGATGAATGAATGGTTGGATGGAAATCGCGAGTATTATGTGACAATGATTTGTGCCAGATTTGTGGAAATGAAGTGGAGGGTTTGGGTAAATATGAGTTAAGTGTTAGGGGAGAGAGAGAGAGAGAGAAAGTGGGTGGAAGGTGGGAGAGGAGTGAGGAAGAACGAGAGGGAAAGAAAGGTAGATGTAAGGGAGGAAGAGGCAGACATGAGCGAGAGGGAGGAAAAAGGGAGGAGGGTGGTAAGGATGAGGGAGAGGGAAGGAGTCTGTAGCGATGTTGAAGGAGAAAAACTAGCGTAAAGAAGTGGGTGGGAAGAGGGGGTGGCGTGAGAGAGGGAGAGAGAGGGGTAAGAATAGGGATGATGTTGAGAGAGGGTCAGGAAAACAGATGTGAGAGAGAGAGAGAGAGAGAGAGAGAGAGAGGCGTGGATGTTTGTGAGACCGGTACGGGTGAGAGTAGAGTAGGAGTAGGTGTAAGAGAGGGGGAGAGAGAGAGAGAGAGAGAGAGAGATAGGTAGGGGTGAGATTGATGGAGGTAAAATAAGAGAAAGGTAATAGGCTGGGTGAGGGGGAGAGAGTAAAGAGGAGGCTGGTAAGGGAGAGAAAAAGGGAGAGGAGGAAGAGGGTGTGCGAGGAGTGAAGGGGCAGACAGACCCTAAGGAAGAAAGGTCAGAGGAGAGAATAAGGGAGAGGATGGAGAGTTAGGGGTGAGGGAGGGATGCAGGGTTTAGGGAAGAAAGAAGAGGGAATGCAGGGGTGAGGGAGAAGGGGAGAGGCAAGGCATGGATGAGGGAATCAGAAAGAGGTGGGGGGGAGCGGTGGGGGAGGCAGGTGGGGGGGAGAAGGAGAGAGGAGGAGGTAGTAGTTACGGAGGGAACCCAGATCTAAGGGAAATTGGAAGAAAGAATGAGGCAGGGGTGAGGGGCAGGGAGGGGAAAGAATTAGGGAGGGAGAGGAGGGGATCATTGGGTGAGAGAGGAAGGTAGGAAGGAGAATAAGAGAGGGGTGAGGTAGGTGGCAGGCAGGGAGGTTGGACAAATAAGGCAGGTTGTCAGGTGGGGTCAATGTTGTTCTCACACAAATATCGACGAATTTCAGAGCGTGACGTGTAGTGTCCTCCTGAGACCTGCCTCACTCATGCCTCTCTCACTATTGCCTGCCTCACCCTTGCCCACCTCACCTCTGTCTGCTTCACACCTGCAGTCTCATCCCTGCTTTCCTTACCTCTTCTGTCCTTACCCCTGTATTTCTAACCTTACCAGTTTTGTTCTGTCTGCATCCTCCCCTGCCTCACTGCAGCCTGCCTCATCCCTGTTTCCTCACTCCTTTCTGCCTCATCCCTGCCTGCCTCGCCCCTGCTTGCCTCACCTCTGCCTGCATATCCTCTCCCCACCCGTCTCTGCCTCACCCCCTACCTAT
The DNA here is from genome assembly GCF_032717465.1 of Coenobita brevimanus. NCBI lineage: Eukaryota > Metazoa > Arthropoda > Malacostraca > Decapoda > Coenobitidae > Coenobita > Coenobita brevimanus. The sequence goes on from NC_137014.1 coordinate 42,993,922, forward strand.
CTCATTCCTGCCTCCCTAACCCTGGCCTGGTTCACCCGTGCCTGCCTCACCTCTGCTCACCCCTGTTTTCGTGACCCTTGTCACCCTTTTTTTGCATCTGCATAAATTTACACCCATCTCCGCCTTCACCCTACTCTGTCTCACTCCCTCTTCATCCCTGCCTAAACTCCCACCAGTTTCTGCCACACCGGGCACCCTACCTCAACCCCTTGTCAAACCTTGTACCCATTCATCGCCTCCTTCACCCCTGTCTAACGTCGCACCCAGCCCTGCCTCACCCCACCCTCTTCCCTGCTTCACCCCTACCAACCTCGCACCCATCCTTTTTTCATGTTGCCTTGCCCCACGCTTGTCTCACTCCAGCCTCATTCCTACCTTTATTCTCTCCTCACTCCTTCCCTAATCACCTTGTCTCACCCCTTCCTCATATTTAGCTTGCTTCACCCTTTGCTGCCTCATTCCTCTCTGCATCACCCCTGCCTGCCTAACCCTTGCCTGTCTCACCCTGCCGCATCTCAGCCCTACCTCTATACCTCAGCCTACCGTCCCCCGGCGTGTCTCATTCAGCCTGCGGTACCTCTCGCTCCCTTACCTCTGCCTCGACTCGCCCTGCTCAAACCTGCCTCACTCCTTGCGTGATCCACCCATTCTCACCTTTGCCTGACTCATCTTGCCTTGCCTCTCCCAACCTCACTCATCCCAGCCGTCCCCCTTCCCCTTCTCACTCCGCTCTCCCTCACCCCTACCTTACTGCGTTTTTCCCCACCCCTGCCCCATCACTGTCCCCCCTGCCTTGCCTGTCCCCTCCCTGCCTCAGCTCTGCCTTTCTACTTCGACCGTTGTGTCTCATCTTAGTCTCACTCAACTCTACAGTACTTTACCCCTTCCTCACCTCACCCTGCTCCACCCCTACCTCTCTTCCCATCTCACGCCTGCCTCACCTCTACCTTTCCCATACTTTCCGCCACCCTGCCACACCCTGCCCTGTCTCACCCTCCTCTGCCTCACCCTACCCTACCTCACCCTACCCTTCCTCACCCTACCCTACCTCACCCTACCCTACCTCAACCTGCCCTACCTCACCCTATCCTACCTCACCCTATCCTGCCTGACCGTACCCTGCCTCACCCTGCCCTACCTCACCCCTTTTAATCATGATACTACTGAAGCCGAAAAAAAAAAAAAAATCCGGTACCATAAATGCGAATTAAATTTCCATCCATAAATATTTTCAGTGTTTATTTGTTTTGTTTGTTTTTTGCGTGTGTTTTTGTTTGTGATAGTCTAGTGCTTTTGTTTAGTCCGATTTGTGTTTGTTTAGCAAGGCAGCGCAATATACATACTCAAATTACGGAATGTATTAACTCCCATGGTAAAAGTGAAAATTGTCGCTGTTCGTTTCAGAAAATGAGAGAGAGAGAGAGAGAGAGAGAGAGAGAGAGAGAGAGAGAGAGAGAGAGAGAGAGAAGGAGGAGGAGGAGAAGGAGGAGGAGGGGAGCTTCTGTGTGGAGAGAATATAATCATGCATATAAATGGAGTATTATTACTACCCACAGTCTTTTGGATCTGGAGGCACCTTTTTAGTTTGTTCCTGTTTCCTTTAGACGATTTTCCTTTCATTTAAGAGAGAGGTCTTGTGAAGGGGTCAGTAATAACCCCCCCAGTTCGAAAAGTCGCTGCTTAGCTGAATAAAATCGTTTGAAAGTAGAGAGGATAATAATAATAATAATAATAATAATAATAATAATAATAATAATAGTAAAAAGACTACGGTATTGAAGGGGATGTACACAGACAGTAAAAATATCCATAAAAACAGATATATAATTCACGCCCATGGAAGATTAAGCATATATTAACACTCATGAGAAGATTTTTTTTTTAATGTGTCCTACTGAGGCGCAGCAGTCCTCCACATGTCACCACCTCGGCGCTAATATATCACCTTCTGTTTAAATTGACAATAATGTAAACTTGTTATTTTCATGTTGAGGAAATTAGAATATTAATATTGATAATGAGAATATTTAACACCCAGATAGCGTCCTTTAACCCCTTCGGGCCGGTTACGTATTATACTGGCTGCTTCTCCCTACCACAAAGCGATTTTTTGTAGCGGTTTTATTTTGTTACTGTAATTCTTTTATTTTAAACTGGCCGAGAGTTTCGTCCTTTTGCGACTTATTTCTCGTAGCTCAGTGGCAGAAAAAGACAGTAGGCTACAGCTCTTCCTCCTGTCCATAGCACTTATTTGTGACTAGTACTGTACTCTAGTATTAATCCGTTTTTAGGACTCAACATTCACGGTGGCAATTTTAGGTCAGGTTAAAATGAAAAGAGTATACTGTTGAAGGTGATCAGGGTTCCATCTAACACCCACAGTTTAAAAAATCACTCCAGTGCTGAATACAATTGGAGATAAGAAGAATACACTTTATAAAAAGGTTATCAGATTGAAAGGGTTAAGGTGCATGGTGACTTGGACCTCGGGAAGTAGATTCGAAACCTTGGGGTGAATGGAAAATGAGAGTAACAAACAAAGGTATAACATTAGGGAAGGACAGTGTAGCAGAAGGACTAAAGCAGGAAGAAAGGGGAATGCGGAAGTAACCAGGATTATAGGTGACCGAAGAAAAATGTACTTATGGTAAAAGATGTGTTGCTAAGAGAACGAAAGCAAGAAAAGGGAGGTGGAGAAGTAGGGTTGTGTGATAGGAATACTTTATGGCAAGAGGTGAAGTATAATGCTGGAAGGAGGGTAGGTCCGTTTCTTGCTCTTAAATGTTCTGGGTATGTTTAGCCTAGCCCCGGCCCCCTACACTTAGAACGAGTTGACCTTATCACTCTGGTGCCATGTTATTTATTTATTTACATATTTACATTATTTGTTGTTGGTGTATCCAGACGATTTTCTTGGACTTGGGAGAGGCTTTGAATTTTACGGGTTACATATTATGACGGTTTTATTGAACTTTGGAGATAAGTAACTGTTAGGAGTTAAATATACTTCATTTACTCCTTCACCACTAGAAGTCTGTCCTGTACTGAAGAAAATCGTCTGGAGCTCCAAAAAAAAAGCCCAAAATGCGTTGTCGGATTGAAGCAGTTTTTAGAGGATTGCTTTATAGCGAAGATTGCTCACGTGTACAGAAAGTGCTATTGTTTTTGTTATTGTGGTCTTAGGATCATCTTAAGAGTGAACTCTGTAGACTGAAGACACTGATGATGCCCTTCTCTTGCAGTCCACCACCATCATTTCAGGGGATAAGGAAGTAGTTGAGAGTTAAAAGACATTTGTATAACTCGGTAGTTGAGCCCCCGATTATACTCTTACTGGTACCCCCACATGAAAGGGTCTCTCTCATGTACCGAAAGTTCCCTTGCTAACGCTTGATAAGATATGCCTTAACTCGGCGCGTATTCTCATCGGTGGAGGAAGCTCCCTAACACCTTTTCCGAAGCGCTTCATTTTTCGTTTATTACACCTTATTGTCTTCTGTGTTAAATAAATTCTTCAAATATCGCAATGCTCTGCGTAAATAGCACACAGAACGGTATTGACCAGCCCTATCCACAAATAAATCGCTGAAGAAGAGGTGTCAGGGAGCGTCCGTAACCGACGAGAACGCAAGCCCATGACACCTGGCGACGTCCTTGGTAATCTGTTATTCCCTCCGCCAGACGATTTTACTCTGCTCAGGAAGGGCCTCGTACTGAAGGGGTTTATTAGGGCATTTTTCTAATACCTCCAGTTCGAAAAGCCTGTCCTGAGCAGAGTGAAATCGTCCCCCGGCTCAGTGGATGAATAGGTAACTTTAGTAAATAATGAATAACTTAGCCCCTTCAGTCCAAGCACACCTTTTTCGTTTCGTTTCTGCTCGCTTCGGACAGTCTCACTCTGGGTAGGAAGGACATCTGCCATAGCGCATTTGTTCTAACCTGACACAGATCTTTAATTAACCCCCTTTCGCCCAAGTGTAGTCAGATTGAAGAGTTGATTTGACTGATAACCAAGGAGAGACTCAGCCCTCCCTCATAACTAAGGCCCATCAGATTTCACAACCACGATATTTAAGTTGAGGGAATGACCTCGTTCCGTCAGATAAAAACAGAGCGACTACAGTAAAGGACGTAATAAAGGCAAGAAAAATATGTATATGACGACCTCTTATGTAAGGCGTTGAACCCTTTCTTGGTCGGGACAGCTCTTGTATCTTCCACCTAACCTCAGATGATTTTATTCAGCTGAGAGTGTGCCAGCCTGAGCGCTGTTATTTCTAGTCGTTGTGGACATCGTAACGCCTCTTCTGTAGCGATTTATTTTGACTTCTGTATTTTTTTTAGTCTTTTGTTCGTTACTGCAGCAAACTGTGTCGATATTCAAACGGTATAAATAGCATAAAAAAAATGTGAAGGTGTAATATGCAAAATAAATCGCTAAGGAAGAGGTGCAGCGAAGCCTCCCACCCCACTTTGTATATGAAACAATTTTAGTTGTCTGTTCCAGCTAAATTCCTTCTGTTTACGCTTTGGAGAATATGAGCAAGGGCAGCCTATACTCGATCCACTTTAAATTTGCTTAAAATTCCATCTCATCATCTTAAATACTAAACGGTAGACTAGCACTAAAATTATTAATCTAGTCACGAAGAAGTGCCATGGAAAAGATATGTAGCCTTACTGTTGTCGTTTGTGCCACTGAAGTATAATAAGAGGTGGCTGTATTTTCGTGCTGTGGAGAGGATTTAGGGCGATGTTCAAGCACGAGTAGGAAGCTTACTAACACCTCCTCCATAGCGATTTATTGTTGATTTTGCTCCGTTCCTGTATTCTTGTGTGTTAGTCATGCAATCTGTCTCGGTATTGAAAAGACGTAAGAAAAAACCAGGGGATATTAATGAGTAGTTTGGAAAAATAAATCGCGAAGGACGAGGTGTTAGGGAGCCTCCTTACCCGACGAGAATAAGGGCCATAGAGTCGTAGTGATGTCCTGTCTTGAGTCACGGGAAATAACTCGAGAAACTGCGAACATCATCTCCTATACTCTTTCCGCTCTAACCTGGTTTAAAATTACCAGCTCTCCGTGTTGGGTACTGGGTTGCAGCGATAAATCAACACTTGGATGTGGTGCTAGTCACGAAGAGGTGCTGTGGAAAGGATGTAGAGCCATAGTATTTTCCTTTTGCTGTCAATGGGGAACGTGAAATAAGCAGCAAAAGGATGAATATCTGGGCCAAGTTAGAGTAAAAGCAGTATAGTTAAGGTGGACAAATTAGAGTCTTCTTGGAATTTCCTAGTCATTACTGTCAACATAGACACATTCAGATTATAGCCGATTAATCACCTTGAAACACCTACGATTGTATTGATCATTTAGGTTAACATTGGATCATTGTTACGCTATATATTGTTTCCTTTCTTTTTTTTTTCCTCTTTGAATCAGAGGAGTTATTATATACTTTATAAACCATTAACTTAATTTCTTCAGTTGGTGACGTATTTTTCATTTTACTTATGCTACCCTCAGACAATTTTTAGTTAGTTTTGGGGAGGCCTCTTGTGGTGAAGGGGCTAACGAAGGCTATATCAGACCTCTCCAGTTCGAGTAGTAGTAGTAGTAATAATAGTAGCAGTAGTTGTAGTAGTAGTTGTTGTTGTTATTCTTGTTGTTGGAGCCCCTGTTCTAAAACGTGATCTATGTGGACTGCAGGCTGAGGTTACCATCTCCCGCAGTCCCCAGCCCTTCTTAATGGGGATAGGGAGAGAGGCGAGGGACTTTTGTACACGTTGGCAGTGGAGCCGCATGGATATATCGGTGCCACCACATGAAGGCGTCCCTCACAACCACCGCGTCATCGGGTTGAAGGGATTAATGAACTCTTTAGAAACCACGAAATTGAGGTCCATGATGAATGTCAAAATGCGCAGTAATTATTAAGACACAAAATATTTACTAGTTTTGTAGGAAATATTTTACGTTCGGAAAATGTCAATAAATGATATGCATGTGAATGGAAAAATCAAGGTATTTTAATTTTGTATTCGTGTTATTTTGAAAGAAAGAATTGCATTTCGTTATAGGTATCTTTTCTGCACACACACACACACACACACACACACACACACACACACACACACACACACACACACACACACACACACACACACACACACACACACACACACACACACACACACATTTTCTGTCAGTACCAGTATGTGCACTAATTAAAGGTAACGCAGTACACCTGTTCACATTACATCCTAATATACGCATTGTCATTCCAAGGGATGCATATTTATCGCATTCTTGGATATACTGTGCGCATGCTGAGAGAGAGAGAGAGAGAGAGAGAGAGAGAGAGAGAGAGAGAGAGAGGGAGAGGAAAATGAGAGAGAATGAGGGAGGAAGGTGGGGGGGGTATGGAAGGTAAGGAGGGGAAACGGAGGAACAATAGGAAATGAGAGGAAGGGGAGGACGGTAGGAATGGGAAAGGAGAGAGAGAGGAAGAACAGAGATGGGAGGAAGGTGTGTCAGAAGGAAGTAGAAAGTAGAAGGGAGGGGAAGAGAGAGAGAAGGGAAAGGAGGGGGAGAGAAAGAAAATAGCCATGCATAAATGTGCCCGAGAAGAAAGGAGGAAGAGAAGCAGGAAGGGGAAGGGAGAGAGAAGGAAGAAAATAAAGATATGAGAAAGGTGTCAGAAAAGGAGGGAGAAAGGGGAGGAGGGGAAGGGAGAGGGAAAGGAAGAAAATAGAGAGGTGTGAGGAAAAAAAAGGCAGAAAGGAGAGATGAAAGAAGAAAGGTAGGAATGGGAGGGGGAGGGAGAACAGAGTGAGAAATGGAGAAAGTTGTGAGAAAGGGAGGGTGGAATACGGAAAGGGAGGGAGAGAAACGAGACAGGTGAGGGCAAATGGAGAGGAAGGAGGGAGGAGAAGGAGAGGGGGAGGAAGAGTGGAGGGAAAGTAGAGGAAAATGAAAGAAGGGGAGGAGGAAGGGATGGGGAGAAAACGGATTTGAACGAACGGGGGGAATATGGGACACGAGAGAGAGAGGGGGGGGGCGTGGGGAGGCGAATAAATGAGAGGAAAAAGAGAGAGAGGAAGGAAAAAATAGACAGGTAGGTTGGGAGAGGAGGGATGGGAGAAAGGGGAGATGGGGAGAAAGAACTAAGGGAAAAATGGCAGAAAAGAAGGGGAATGGAAACAAAAATAAAACTGGGGGGAATGGGAAAGGAGACGATTAGGAGAAACTCTGTCCTTAATCTGAATAAAATCGTCTGGTGGTGGCAGGAATCAGAGAGGTGACCGGGGGATTTATTTTATTCTTGCAATCACCTAGCGATTTAATGCAGCATTGGATACTTTTTTTTTCTTTAATTTGAGGGGTTAGATGTATCACTTAATAATAAACTTCTTCATCATGGTGAGTGTTTGTTACATTTTTGGTGCCATTGGTTTCTCTTGTGATCAGTAAAACCGTGTACAGTGCGGTGCAAAATTAGGTTTGGGGGGATAAGGAGGGAACTGAGGGACGTCCGAATGGCCGGGCAGCGGATCCACCCACGTATATCGTTACCTGTACGTGAAGGCGTCCCCCTCGACCACCCGTAATTCTAGTGAGGGGGTAAAGGAAGATTCTGTTATCGCTTCAGGAGTTAAAGCAAATAAAGTGAAAATTACTTAGAAATATAGGTTTTAATGCCTTTATATCCGCCATCCAGTCCATTATTGTCTTATGAGGTGCGTCACTCGGCCCGTAATTTTAAGGCGAGTGTGACCAGTTGCTCGACCTTGAGCAGCATTTTGGGAACAGTTAACCCCAGTGACTCCTAAATTGTTAACAGTCAAGGACTACGTCTGGCCTGGCCGCCTTAACCCACTAGACCACTGGGCACTCAATACCGACTATAAGCCATACTCTAGCTGTCATGGGAGGTTTCGTGACAACTCGTCCTCAGCGATTTATTGAGCATAATACACCTTAGCATTCCCTTGTATGCTTTTTATATCGTGTTAATATTATCGTAGTTTTCATCAAGAATAGACAAGAGGATACTGAGGTGTAGTATGCAGAATAAATCACTAAAGAAGAGGTAACTACGTCAGGTGAGTGGATGGTGGGCGCCCCCTCCTACCACGCGTCATGCGGTATTATATATATAAATGTATTAAATGGAAACCAGACAAAAACATCCATTGTCGGCGAGCGCTGGCTATAAAATGTACTAACGTTTTGAGAAATGCAGTATTACAATAACGGTGTACAAAACGTTAAAACATTACCATCGAAATAAAATGTAATTGCGGAAGTACAGCAAAAAGATTACAGTTTTTGACCTGTCTGGGATAATCGGCACACACACACACACACACACACACACACACACACACACCAGTATTATCAACAATACCTCTAGGGAATATTCACATTTTCCTCTTCCGTTCCTCACTCTGTCCTTACGTCCTTAAGAGAGAGAGAGAGAGAGAGAGAGAGAGAGAGATGGAAAAATGAGAGATGGAATGTTGGAATATTTAAGTTTGGGGAAGGAAGAAAGGGAAGGGAAGGTGGAAGGAAGGGAAAAGGAAGTGGAAGGGAAGAGAATGGGAAGGGAGGGAGGGAAATGGAAGGGAAGAAGGGAGGGAAGAGGAAGGGGAGGGAGCATGGAGAGAACAATGAGAGGAGGGGAGTTGTGTGTGTGTGTGTGTGTGTGTGTGTGTGTGTGTGTGTGTGTGTGTGTGTGTGTGTGTGTGTAAAGGGGAGGGGAGAGGGAAATGGGGGAGGGAAGGAGGGTTTGGATGAGTGTGGATGAGGAAGAGGAGAGGTGTGAATGATGAAGGAAAGGAGGAGGGAGAGAGGATGCAAGGGAGACGGATGGGAAGGAAGGAGAGGTTGGGAAAGAGAAAGTTTATTGCTGAAAAGGATAGTGTGGAGAAGATAGGGAGGTAGGGGTGCTCTTGGCTTTCCTCACCCTTCCCATCTCCTCCCCTCCCTTCCTTTCCCTTCCTTTTCTTTTCTTTTTTCTTTCTGTCCCTTCGTCTTCCCCCCTTCCCCCTCCCCCCGTCTAATCTTTCATCCCCTTCAGCCGAGAACGCCATTAGTGAAGGAGATAATGAAGGCTGTAACAACCCTTCCATCTCGAAAAGTCTCCCAAACTGAATAAAATCGTTCAGTAACAGCAAGAATATGGTGTAAATTACCTCGGTACACACACACACACACACACACACACACACACACACCATTACTCCTGTTCCCCTCTTTCCCCCTTCTTTCCCCTCCCTTCACCCCCCACCCTCTTGCCTCTCTAAACCTTCACCACCCCTTCCCCTCCTCATCACACACCACCCCTTCCTCCACTCTTACCCCCCTCCCCTCCTCCCCTTTCTCCCCTTCACCCCCTTCTTCTATCACCCCTCCCCCCATCCCCTTTCTCACCTTCCATCCACTACGCCCTCTTTATTTTTCAGTTATTTTTATTATTTACTAAGGTATATCCCACTTCTTTCCTTTTTGACTCAAGTTCATATATAATTTTTCTTTATTAAACTCGCCCCTTTATTTTTTTTATTTTCTCTTCCTTGTTTTATTTCTTTTAGTGTTTTCTGGAGTTGGTATAATATTTCTTTTGTCTTTCTTTCTCGCTTTCCTTCTCTTTTTCTCTTTTCCCCCCTCTTTCTCATTTCCCTGTTTACTCTTTTTGTATGACTCTTCTTTTCTGCCACTCCCGTCTCTCTCTCTCTCTCTCTCTCTCTCTCACACACACACACACACACACACACACACACACACACACACACACACACACACACACACACACACACACACACACACACACACACACACACACACACACACACACACACACACACACACACAATTACCCCTCTCTCACCTGTATTTCTGCCCCACCTACCCCGCAATCACCCTTAAACACCTCTCACCTGGGGAACGTTTTTCTTTTCCTTTTTCATTTATTCTTCCTATTTCCTGCTTTTCATGAACTTCAGAGGATAGATAGATAGATAGATAGATAGAGAGAGAGAGAGAAAGAGAGAGAGAGAGAGAGAGAGAGAGAGAGAGAGAGAGAGAACAACAGGAAGTTCTCTAGTTGAATCGGTTTAACACTTTTCTCTCGCTATGTTCACTGTTGTCTCTCTCTCCATTTTCTACCCATTTTCTCCTGTTCTCTCTCCCATCTTTTCACCATTTTTGCATTTCTCTTGTTTCCCATTATTTCCCTTTGGCCTCTTTTATTTTTACTTCTATACGATGACACCTTAACTCCACCAACTTTCATTCTCTCCCTTTTCAGTCTTCCATCTCTTTCTCCCCATTCCTCACCTTCGCCATTCTGCCTTTGCTCTTTCCTCCCCCTTCTTTCACTTCTCTCTTCCCTTTCTTCTCTCTTCATTCCCCTCTTCTCCTCCCTCGCTCTGCATTCTGTCTGCCATTCCCTCTCATATTATTCCCCTCTTTCCTCTCCTTCCTCTCTATTCCTCTCTTCCCTTCCCTCACTCTTCCCTCCTCCATCCCCCCCTCACTTCCCTCTCACCATTACCCCCTCACACCCCTTTTCGCTGTCTCTACCCCTTTTCACATTTCACTCACCACACCCTTCTCCCCCTCCCACTCACATCCCCTCTCTTCACACTCCCTTCCTTCCCCCATCACACCACTACCATCCCCCTCCCTCTTTTTCCACCCCTGCTTTATCAACCCTACCTCTCACCTTCCCTCCTTCTCATACTCTTCTCAGCACTCACTTCCCCCTCCTCACACCTCTCATCACACTTTCTCCTTCTCTCCCTCCCCTTGCCCTCTTTCCTTTCTTCCTCCATTCTCCTTCCCTCTCCCCTCTCCCTCCCACCTCCCCTCCCCATCCCCGCCATAAAGTTCGTGATATTGGTGTGCGAGGCGTTGGAGCTATGAGGAGGCTTACCTTAGGCCCCCTGCCCTGCTAATGAGCTCTGGACAGGAGGGGTGGGGAGAAGGACGGAGGGGAGGGGAGGAGTTTAAGAGACGTGGACATGTGGTGAAGAGGGAGGGAGTAGGGGAGGTCAGGTTGTGTGTGTGTGTGTGTGTGTGTGTGTGTGTGTGTGTGTGTGTGTGTGTGTGTGTGTGTGTGTGTGTGTGTGTAAGATGTGAAGGATCATAAATATTGAGGGATTAGGTATGTTACTGGTTGTCAGGTGTGTGTGTGTGTGTGTGTGTGTGTGTGTGTGTGTGTGTGTGTGTGTGTGTGTAAGATGTGAAGGATCATGAATATTGAGGGAGTAGATATTTTACTAGTTGTCAAGTGTGTGTGTGTGTGTGTGTGTGTGTGTGTGTAAGATGTGAAGGATCGTGAATTTTGAGGGATTAGATATGTTAGTGACTGTCAAGTGTGTGTGTGTGTGTGTGTGTGTGTGTGTGTGTGTGTGTGTAAGATGTGAAGGATCATGAATATTGAGGGAGTAGATATTTTACTAGTTGTCAAGTGTGTGTGTGTGTGTGTGTGTGTGTGTGTAAGATGTGAAGGATCGTGAATTTTGAGGGATTAGATATGTTAGTGACTGTCAAGTGTGTGTGTGTGTGTGTGTGTGTGTGTGTGTGTGTGTGTGTGTGTGTGTGTGTGTGTGTGTGTGTAAGATGTGAAGGATCATGAATATTGAGGGAGTAGATATTTTACTAGTTGTCAAGTGTGTGTGTGTGTGTGTGTGTGTGTGTGTGTGTAAGATGTGAAGGATCGTGAATTTTGAGGGATTAGATATGTTAGTGACTGTCAAGTGTGTGTGTGTGTGTGTGTGTGTGTGTGTGTGTGTGTGTGTAAAGAGGTCAGAGATGTATATAGGGGTCACGTATGTATGTGAATGGGCTGAATAAATTTAATGTGTTTGGATGCTTCCGGCATGAAAAAAAAAAAATAATGTGTGAGGGGTAAAGATTTTTTGAAGGGTTGGAAAAGCAGGAAAAAAAAGGATGATGATGATGATGATGATGATGATGATGATGATGATGATGATGATGAGGAGGAGGAGGAGGAGGAAGAGGAGGAGGAAGTGGGAGAGGAAGAGGAGGGGGAGGAGGAGGAGGAGAGAGTTTCGAGGGGATCACGTGAGGGGAGTCTAGGAGAGACGAGAGGGGAGGAGATGGGACACTGGAGGGGTGTTAAGAGGTCGAGCTGAGGAGGAGGAAGAGGGAAGGGAGGGGAAAAATAGGGGAGAGGAAGGGTAAGAGGGGAGGAAGGAGGAGGAGGGTTAAGAGGGAAGGAAGGAGGAGGACGATAGGGGAAGGATGATGAGAGAGAAGATAGGAGGAAAAAGAAGAGAGAGAAAGGGTAAGAGAGGAGCAAAGAAAAGGAAGAAGGAGAGAGGATGAGAGGAGGAGGAAGATAGGAGGAGAGAGGATGAAAGGAGGAGGAATATAGGATGAGAGAAGATGAGAGGGAAGTTAGAAGGAAAAAAGAGGTGAGGGGAGGGATAAGGCAGAGGGAAGGAGGAGGAGGGCTTAAGAAGTAAGAGAGAAGGAGGAAGAAGAAGGATGAGAGGCGAGGGGGGAGGGGTAAGAGGAGAGAGGAGGAGAAAGAAGATAGGAGGAAGGAGAGAGGAGGGAGGAGAGGTCAGAGGAGTGAGGAATAGGAGGAAGAAGATTGGAGGAAGGAGAATGAGAAAGGAATAGGAGGGGGAAGAAGATAGGAGGAAGAGAGGGAAGAGAGGAGAATTAAGAGGAGAGAGGAGGAGGAAGAAGATAGGAGGAGCGAGGAGGGGAGTGAAAAGGAGTTTGATGGGAGGAGGAGGGAAATATTCTCGTGGGCGTAGGAGGCTCCATAACAGGTCTTAAGCGATTTCATTTGCCTGTCTTATTTTCAGTACTCTCTCTCTCTCTCTCTCTCTCTCTCTCTCTCTCTCTCTCTCTGAACCCCAAAATTGCGACAGATCTTCCCTAAGCTGAATAAAATCGTCTGACGGTAGCAAAAATAAAATAGACTTTCAGTGTAGACCTACTGAAGAGGGTTGTCACTACAGGGTGCCTCTTTTAAACTGAGGAAAATCGCCTGTCCGTAGCGAAGAGGTATAACAAGAAAAATAATTCCTCGACGTCATTAGCGTATATACCGTAAAATAGAAAATTAAAGGATCGTTTTCTATGTCGCACGGGAGGCTTTGCAACACCTCTTCCTAAGCGATTTATTTTGCATATTACTCCCTAACATTCTCTTACATGCGGTTTACGTCGTTTTAATATCGACGTAGTTTACATCAACGACGTACAAGAGGATTTTTGGATTCAACGCAGGATAACTCGGTAACAGAGATGTGTTACGAAAAATCCCGAAGTGGTAAGGAAGGGATGTTAGAGAGCTTTCTGATCCCGTAACTCCTTTAATACGGTGATTTTTTTTTTGTTTTAAATAATGGGAGCGGGGGGAACAGGAGAAGAGAGGAGAGGAGGAGGGTAGGCAAGGGGAATAGGGGGGTGGGGAAGCGGGGGGTCGAAGAGATGGGAGACGGGGAAGAAAGGTTGTAAGGTAGGGAAGTAGGTGGGTAGGGATGAGGAGAGAAGTAGGACTGGGGGAAGTAGGGACGAGAAGAGCGGTTGGAGGAGGTAAGAGAGCGAGGATGGGGGAGCAGGTGGGTGAGGGTAGGTGAGGGGGTGGAGGAGGTGGGTGAGGGTAGGTGAGGGAGTGGAGGAGGTGGGTGAGGGTAGGTGAGGGGGTGGAGGAGGTGGGTGAGGGTAGATGAGGGGGTGGAGGTAGTGGGTCAGGGTAGGTGAGAGGGTGGAGGAGGTGAGGGAGAGAGGAGTAGGGGAGGTGAAGTTGATAAGAGGAGGAGTGGGGGTAGGTAAGGTTAAAGGAGAGTTATAATGAAGCTACTAAACCACATAAACAAGCCTCATATATTCGTTCAACAAGCCTCATATATCCCTTACTAAGCCCACGCCACATCAGACAAGAGGTAACTGCATTATGGAATTTCAGATAATTACAGATGTCATTGGTATCTAATTGTACTGAAGCCTTGAGAATTAATTGTTTGATTGCACTTGTGAGCCACGGGTAATTTAAGTAGTTATATTTAATTACATTCAGACAGGCTGCCGTGCTCTCATAATATCAGTACACAGAGACTTATGTGGTGGAGTGACTTTCTGGTGTACAAACGCGCTCAGGAAAGTGCTTAGGCGATCGGCGTATCTTCCGAGGGCAAATATTTTTGAAGGGACAGTTTATATAAAATTCCTGCTTCATGCTGGATTGGTGTAGACAGCATACATACACACTCATGAACTTTTACCGGAGATTGTCTTAAGATCGTTCGTCTAGTGTTTCCAATTGTAAAAGCGTAAGAAGTTCAGATGCGTTGTGTGTGTGTGTGTGTGTGTGTGTGTGTGTGTGTGTGTGTGTGTGTGTGTGTGTGTGTGTGTGGTGCTCAAGATATAACACAGAGGGTGACACCTCGACCACCACGATAAGGTGACAGAGAAATGATAAGCCTCTCAGTGAACAGGATAACCACACTCGCGATAGTGTAGCCTCACCGCAATAGTCACCTTTGTTGGTGGAGGTGGTTGTGGTGGAGAGGTGATGGTGGTGGGGGGATGGTCGTGGGGGTAATGGTGTGTAGATGATTATGATGGTAGTGGAATAGGGGTGGGGTGTTGGTGGGGGTAATGATGTGGAGGTAACGATGGTGGGAAGGCTGATGGCGATGGTGGTGGAGGTGAGGATAGTGGTGATGGTGGTCGGTGGGGGTACTACGGTGGTGATAATGGTAGGGAGGGTGGTGGTGGTAGCGGTAGTGGTGTGGAGGTTATGATGGTAGGAAGGATGATGGTGGTGGTGGTGGAGGTGATGATGGTGCGAAGGATGGTGGTGATGGAGTTGGGGGTAATGGGGTGGTGATAATGGTAGGGAGGTTGGTGCGAAGGGGAGGAAGGGGGGATATGATAACGGTAGTGGGATAATGGTGAAAAGGCTGGGATGGTGATGCTTCTGGTGGTGGGGGGTGGGGATGGTAAAGAGATGGGGTGACGATGAGGGTGGGGATGAGTAATGCAGCTGTGGGTGATGTGGGTGGGGGTGGGGGTATAGGGATGATGTAAAGATAGTGTTTATCATACTGCAGGACGTGTGTGTGTGTGTGTGTGTGTGTGTGTGTGTGTGTGTGTGTGTGTGTGTGTGTGTGTTATATGGTGATCTCTCGAGTTGGTTATGAGGGAGGTACGTAGGGTGGGGTGAGGGTAGACTGATGAGTCGTGAGGTGTGGTGATACATGGATGTGGATGGATTGAGGCAGGTGTATACAAAGGTACAAACGAAAGCATACAGCAACAGACCTGTTGGTCCTTTCGTGGCTGTTTGATATAGGGAAGATTATAATTAACAAAACTAATCTGTCAGCTAAAGACAAGGATAGAAAAGCAGGAAGGGTGGGGTGAGGCAGGGGTGAAGGAGGAGTGATTAATGGAAGAGAATGGGAAGAGGTAAAAATGAGGGTGGGGTGAGGATAGGGTGAGTCATAAATCTTCAGGCTCACAGTCATTTTTCCGTCAGTTGATATTGGTTCCGTTACTGGCAGTCTTTTTGCAGTACCTTTATTTTGCTATTTCGCTTGACATATCTAAGGTCTGCGGCCTGGTGCAGCAGAATTCTTAATTTCCAGACCACCTTCCCATGGCTTTTGTCCTTACGCGTGTGTTTTTCTCGAGACCCAGGTCAGTGTACTGTATATCATTTCTTGTAGGTAACCACTGTTCTTTGCTCTAGCCTTTCACCGACTCTCTTCCTGTTTCGTCAGTGGTTTGACCAGTACAGTGGTTCAGGAGGGTATCACTGCATAGTTTTGCAAAACATTAAGCACCACAGATGATGGCTGTGGAAGAGTACCCTTTGATTCGACCCGACATTGGTTGATAAATCCGTTTTCGTGACAGTACAATAGTCAGTATTGTCACAGGCACATTTCGATGATAATCTATTCATCTTCTGTGGAGCAGCTCGAGCTATATTGATCGTTCAGGTTATAATCAAACCCACCACCACCACCACCACCACCAGATACTTTTGTTCATAAGTACGAGGTGGTCCATAAATAACTCTACTTATAATCCGCCGGGTTACTTTTAGTTTGTTATGGGGACGATTCAGTCACTGTTATCAGTATTTTTTTTTTTTGATGTCCGACACTGGGCATACAGTAGGGTTCACAGCCTGCTCCCAAGGCCCAGTAGTCCTACATACCATACACCTCTACATGTCACCACTGCGGCGCTGACACCCACCGTACTTATAGAATACATGCTAGGGTTGTCTCATACGGGACTGATATGCTGGTATTAGCCGGGGTATTTTTACGACATGTCGGCGGGACTTCTAATAGATCAGTAAAGCCTGATTTTATGAAATTCAAATCCATAAACTGTTCCCTGTCCCATCGGGGATTTGAACCTGGGTCTGGTGGAAGTGCAGGCCACCTCTCTACCGATTGAACCACCGCCTCCCCCATCATTTATTTATTTTTTCATTTATTCATTTCCTGCTCCAAGTGCCACAACCACGCCAACACTAACCGAATGAGCCGTCCCCGCGGCACATAAGTTAGCACCACGTGAATTTCTAGTGGAGCGCAATTTACGGGCCACCTGCATACCTAAGCTAATCCACTCATGCGCTGATGACTTCATCCATCAGTTTTCCACCCTCTTGACGTGTCTATCACAAGTCGATTGCTGCGATAAGACGATGACATATTTAACTTTTTACTGGACTTATGTTACTGATAAGGAAAAAAAAAACTCTCAGCTCTTTGTAATCTAGAAACATACTGTCATTTACCTCCTTACAGTATTGTGGGAAACTTTATCGTATTCCTTTCAGCAACACAGCTGAATTCATCACATCTCTTTATGCCTCGTGCCTGTAATTTTTTTCCCTTTGGTGTTTCATGGAGAGATCACATTACTTCCCATGCGAAAGGAGGTTTGAAGAAGTTGGGTATGGTGAAGTCAAAGGCTGCTCTTCTCATCAGCTTCTTCCTTTCAGTGACTCGCTACACTGGACATTGCTATTATTTACACACACACACACACACACACACACACACACACACACACACACACACATAGATAGATAGATATAGATAGGTAGATAGACAGATAGATAGATAGATAGATAGATAAATAAATATATAGATATAGATATATATATTTACGTGGAGGCCTTTCTCATCAGTGCTGGAACACAGCAGCCTTATGCCCACTCCCTCTCGCACCCCTTGATGTCATGCTCAAATGCAGAAGATAGCGTGCATTTTCAGTCATTCTTACGGCTGGTCAAATCTAGAACACACGTCCTCAGTCTGTCTTTCACGCTGCCTGTGGCCTCCGATTACCCTGACAAGCAGTGTGTTCGGGAAATGAATGTGTAGTTATTTTTATTCTCTTTTACTTGACTTGCATGGGAAGGGAGGCGGCTTTTGGTTCCTTCTTTCTGTCTGTGAGAAGGGAAGAGCATTTGGAGGAATTTCATCTGTGTTCCGTACTTCCTGCATATTGAAAGAGGGGAGTGTTTGGGGGATTTTAATCTGATTCTTCCTTCCTGCATATAAAAATCTGAAGTGTGTCTGTAGAAACTTTATCTTTCGTTCCTTCTTCCTGCATATAAAAAGTGAAGGTTTTTTGAGGGATATTTATATGTGACTCCTTCCTCCTGTATATAAAAAAAGGGAGAAGTTTTGTTGATTTTAAAATTCTGGTTCGTACGTCCTGCATTTAAAAAAGTGTAGAGTATGTGTAGAATTTTAATCTCTGAGCCCTTCTTTCTTTTTATGAAGAGGAAAGAGTTTTTGCCAGAATTTAATCTTGGGGTCCTGTTTGCTGCTGATTGGGAGTGTTTTCCATATTGTTTTTTATATTGTTATTTTCCATACTGTATCTAAAAAGGGAAGAGTTTTTACAGTTCCTACGTGTTGCCTAAGTGTTTTCTCATTGTTTTTATAATATTTTCTTTTATTATAAAATGAAAGGAGCTTTTGCGGTGGTTTAATCTTTAGTGCCTTCATGTTATTTACGTGTTTTCAGTTTTGATTAATTTTCCTTCCTGCCTATATATTTTAATCATAATATTTCTCTTCCTGCATATAAAAAGGGAAGAGTGTTTGCAGTGTTTTAATCTTTAGTTCTTACTTGTTGATTCATAAAAACAAGTATACGAAACGAGAATACGACACTCACTGGAGTCTGGTGTTGCTGGTATTTCCGTGCAATTAATCATGGTAGTAATTCCCTTGCAAATACCACCAGCGTTTATGTGGGCAAGAATTTAGTAGCGCACATCCCTTCCGACTTCGAGTGTGAGGGTGATGAGGGGGGGTTGAGGGGATGGGGGGGGAGATTGAGGAGTAGGGGTGGAGGTTAAGGGTGGTAGTGGGAAAGAGGGATTGAAGGAGGGAGTGTGGAAAGGAGGGATCGAGGGTGGGATTGAGGGGGAGCGTACTGCATGTTGGGGAGAATGAGGGTGGAGATTGAGGAGAAGAGTTGGGGAGGTGGTAGGAGAGACATGGGATAGAGGTGGAGGAAGTGGGGATGCGAGTGTGGGTATGGGACGGGAGGCTGAAGGAAGAAGGGGTGGATTGAGGGATTGGGGATGGGGAATAGGGAGGGGAGAGGATTGCTAACTTGCTTCCATCCCTCCCTGCATCGCTTTGTGGTGAAGTGGAGGAAATTGATGGTGAGGGAGGGGTGAGGGAGAAGGGAGGATGGAGATTACTACCCGCCCATCCCTTTAACGTTTGTTGGAGAAGAGAGGATTTAGGACGGGAGTGGAGAGAATTGAGGGAGAGGGTGAAGGGAAGGGGAGGTTGAATTGCTGGGGATAGGGGACGGGGGATTGGAAAATGGGGGAAGAGAGGGATTGGCAGATGGGGAGAGGGAAGGACTGAAGGAGGTCGTAGGGGAAGGGATTGAGGGAAGGGGGTATTGAGGAGGGGGTATGGGGGGATTGAGAGGAAAAAGGGAAGTGTAGGGTTGTAGGGGAGGGGGTGGAATTTAAGCGGGTGGGAGAGAGGGATATTGTCAGTATTTTGGTCCCTGCGTCAGAGAGAGAGAGAGAGAGAGAGGGAGGTATAAATGAAGTGGTTTATATCTTCATTTAGTTATTCATTATCTCTCATTTGTTTACTCTTGTCATTATTCCTTCATGTTATTCTTCTGTAACTTTTTATTTCTTCATAGTGCTTTACTGGCTTCGTACTTGATATTTGGTGGGATGAAGCCTTTTAATCCCTTCTTCCTACTGCCAAGCCAGTTTATTTAGACCTCTCGTAGTGAAGGGGTTGCAAGGCCAATTAACCACTTCAGAACGATAACCTCTCAAGTGTAGTATAAACCTTTGACCCCGATATTATTGGATTTATTTATTTATTTATTTACCGATTTATTTATTTATTTATTTACCTGTGTTTACCTATTTATTTATTTATTTACCCATTTATTTATTTATTTACCTATGTTTACCTGTTTATTTATTTTTTACGTCTTTATTTACCTGTGTGTTTACCTATTCATTTATTTACCTTTATTTATTTACCTGTGTTTACCTGTTTACTTATTTCTTTATTTTCCTATTTATTTATTTATTTTTGTTAGCTTCAGGGCCATCTCTCACAATAGAGGTATTATGAAGAGTCTAAATTAATCCCTTGAGCACGATGCCGACATTGTTAATAGATAAACGATTTATTCTTTTTTATTTTTTTTTAGTGATTGATAGTGAAAAGGTACTGAAACCGTACGTCCTCCAGTACCCCCACCTCCCATTCTGTCTAACCCCCCTCCCCTTCTTTCGATCCCCCCACATTCTCTCGACCCCCTCCCCTCCCCTTCTCTTGACCCTTCCCCTCCCGTTCTCTCGATCCCCCCTCCCGTTCTCTCGATCCACCTCTCTTTCTCTCGATCACCCCCTCCCCTTCTCTCGATCCCCCTCCCCTCCCCTTCATTTGATTCCTCCCCTCCTCTGTTCTCGATCCCCCTTCCCCTTCTCTCGATCTCCTCTCCCCTTCTCTCGATCCCCCCTCCCCCTTTCTCTCTACCTCCCTTCCACTTCTCTCGATCCCCCCTCTCCCCTTCTCTCGATCCCCCCTCCCCTTCTCTCGATCCTCTCTCCCCTTCTCTCGATCCCCCTCCCCTTCTCTCGATCCCTCCTCCCTTTCTCTGGATCCCAGCCCTCCATCCCCATCCCTCAAACAGCTGGCGACGTCTTACGATATACACTGCACAGGGTGGTCCTTATATAGCGCTTTTCTTCCAGTCCGCCGGAGGATTTCTCGTGTGTTGCAGCTCCGGCCCCGTCAACGTTAGGAACATCTACCCCTCACCATTTATTATCTACTCCCACAGACACATCCATGCCCACACCAGCAGACTGAGCCGTACCCACAACGCCATATATTACCCTCAGGTCAAATTCTATTGAAGCTCTATATCTTTTTTTTTTTTCCAGACGATTTTTTTTTCAATACTCAAGCAATGTAGAGGACAGACACACCCTCTCTGTTAACCCTCCTTCCCAGCCGTACAATCCCACGTTTCACCGGCACAGTTGAGGCACTAATTCTTGCTGACACCAGGCGATTTTATTGAGGAACCTCACTGTGAAAGGGGATTAGACTCACACGCACTCTCCATCAACTCTGCCCACCCCCTCCCACCTCACCTTCACCCAATCATACAATCCCACGTTTTACCACTACAGTTGAAGTGTTAACAATTCTTTATATCTGACGATTTTACTCAGGAAACTCACACACACACACACACACACACACACACACACACACACACACACACACACACACACACACACACACACACACACACACACACACACACACACACACAGTCCCACCTTGACTCAGGCGTATAATCCCTGGTTTCATTTCCACAGGTACAAGTATTAATCCTTGTTGACACCAGACGGGTTTATTCAGGAGACTCCTAGTGCAAAAAAGGAGAGAGGGAGGGCGGTCAGACGCACTCTCCATTAACTCTCCTCGCCATCCATACAATCCCACATTTCACCGCCACAATTGAAGCATTAACAAGTCCTCTTCCATAGATGGGCCACAACCCCCCCCCCCCACACACAAATTGACAATACCACTGACCCGAAATTGGACGCGATATTGTCAAGGTGAGAGGCTCGCCCGAATAATGGGTTCGTTTTTATTAGCGGTGGTTGTGGGGCCTCCTCTCTGGGCGCGCGCTTGTGTAGGGGATGGAATTGTGTGTGTGTGTGTGTGTGTGTGTGTGTGTGTGTGTGTGTGTGTGTGTGTGTGTGTGTGTGTGTGTGTGTGTGTGTGTGTGTGTGTGTGAGAGAGAGTGACGGACTGAAAGCCAACGGAAGGTAAACCACAGGCAGTCATAAAATGTAGAATTTAACTATAGTATGACGAAAACACACACACACACACACACACACACACACACACGCTAGGAGTTTCATTTTAAGACATATACCTCTATTGTGCATTATTGCCTGGTTGATACGTGGCGTGAGTTTGCCTAAGACTTTATTGCAGTTTTTAGTTTATTATGTGGTGGTGATAAAAGAAGGGGAGGGGAGGGGAGACGGCGAGGTTGATAGGGGATAGATGGGGAGGGGAGGTGGGGTAGTGGAGAGGTAGGGGTAGGGGAGGAAGGGAGGTAAGGTGATGGGGAGTGACGAGGAAGGGAGTTAGGGAAGGGGTAGTAAGAGGAAAGTAGGGAGACAGGTATATGGGGAGGGGAGGAAGGGAGGTAAGGGAGTATACATGGCGAGAAGTATGGGGAGAGAAGTTTAGGTAGGAAGGGAGGTAAGGAAGGGATAGATGGAGAAGAAAATTTGGGGGAGAAGATATAGGGGGAGGAAGGGAGGTAAAGAAGGGGTAGATGGGGAGGAAACGTGTGGGGGAAGAAGGTAGCTCATAACCTATTATAAGATTAAGAAAAATAGCCTCCCTTCTTTCCCATCAATTTTCTCGCCCATTTTAAGAGGCTGGTTATTTATCTGCTCATTTACAACACCATAGTGGCACTTTATCCTGGTCCCTTTATTCTGCCCTTAACGACGTCCCTATTACGCCCATTTTTTACCCCATTCATTTGAGGCCTCCGTGTGTCTCCCTTTCACTCCGCGGGTTTTATTGTTTGGAGTCCATACTTAACCCCTCTGGATTATGACGCCTTAGATATATTACTTTTGCTGCCGACAGACGATTTGATTAACCCCTTCAGTCCGATTATTTTTTTTGGAATTCACGCTACCTCTTAATTATATTCAACACTGGCAGAAGCTCTAAGAATGATGGGAAGAATGGAAGGTCTGACTATACTCATTTTACTCTAACTTGGCCCAGATTTTCGCCCTTTCCAGCTTATTTCACGTAGTCCAGTGGCAGAATAAAGACAATACTGTGGCTCTACACTCTTTTCATAGCACTTCTTCGTTACTAGGATCAAAATATAATGTTAATCTGTTGCTAGAACTGAGCGTTGATGATGGAGCGATAGCTGTTTTAAGCCAGGTTAGAGTAAAAAGGGTATATAACCTCTCCCGTTCGAAATGTCTCCCCTGATCTGGTTCTGTCTGCTGATAGGGAGAAAATAACAGAAAGTACGTCATCGTAGTGAAGGAGTTATGTTTGGCAGAATCTTGGAAAGCATCTTCATTACCGCCTTCATTCCTCTGACATCTTCTTAACTCCTTTTGTATTCAGTGATGTATACTACCTGAAATTCTAGCGACCCCGAGACGATTTTACTCAGTTTAGGAACGAGCTCTTGTACTGACGGCCATAATGAAGACTTTAATTAACATCTATCGTGCGAAAACCTCTCCTCTTGTGCTGATGAAAAATCGTCTGGTGTCAGCAGGAAAACAGTGCAGAATTATGCCATCGTTCTTTTTAAGGAATTTCTGCCACCGCCATCTCCTTCAGGTCCATCCCTTAAACTCCACATCATAGGCCCACACCTTCAACTTTTTCCCCTAAATTCAACCCTTAGAGTCTTAGATCCACCTCTTATGTGCTCTCCTTAGAGCCATCTCTTAGATCTATCCCATAGATCCACTTCTCAGGACCACCCCTTAGATCAGTGGTTTCCAACCTGTGGGGCGCGCCCCCCTAGGGGAGCACGAAGGGCTGCCTGGGGGGGCGCGAAGGCTTGATAAAGAGGGTAATTATATTTGGAAACTATGAATTATGATGGAATTCAGTAATTTCTAAATATGGAGAAAATATTTCAGATATGAATAAGAAATCTAGTTATCTGAATATATAAACAATTTCAAAGATTAAGAATCTATGATATTTATTGACATGTGCCAACTATGCCAGTAAAATACAGTATTTGAGGAAAG
Source organism: Coenobita brevimanus (assembly GCF_032717465.1). Taxonomy (NCBI): domain Eukaryota; kingdom Metazoa; phylum Arthropoda; class Malacostraca; order Decapoda; family Coenobitidae; genus Coenobita; species Coenobita brevimanus. Next base: position 43,017,297 of record NC_137014.1, read on the forward strand.
GGGGCGCAGGGAACGTGTCATTCAGTGAGGGGGGAGAGAATTAGAAAAGGTTGGAAACCACTGCCTTAGATTTACCCCTTAAATCACCTCTGTAAGCCCCACGCCCCTTAGATCCGTGCCACCCCTGCCATTAGTGGGAGTGGTGGGTGTTTGTCGGATACTTGACGCTGGAGTGACCCATTATTTGGACAGCGGGCATGTCCTAATCCCTTATCTTATCTCGGGGGGGGGGAGAGAAGAAAGAGAGAAGTGGAGAGGGAGGGATGGAAGGGAGTCAGAGAGGGAGAGGGAGGAGAGAAGCTAAAGGAAGGTGAGAAGGGGAGGGAAACAGAAAGGGAGGGGGAGGAGAGAAGATAAAGAGAGGAGTGGAGGGAGGGAAGAGAGGGAGACATAGAGGGGAGGGGAAGGAGAGGAGGTAGAGGAAGGTGAGGAGAGAAGGAAGGGAGGGAGACAGAATGAGAGGCGAGAGGAGGACCAGAGGGAGGAGAAAGGAGAGGAAGGGAGGGAGAAAAGAAGGGGAGGAGTGAGACAGAGCAGGTAGAGAGAGGATGGGAGGGAGGAAATGGAAGGAGACAGAGAGGGGGGGAGAAGGGAGTAACAGAATGAACAGAAAGCGAGGATAAAGAACAGTGAGGGAGGGGTGAGGCAGAGTAGGGGGATGGAGAAGCAAAGATAACAGAGAGGGAGAGGTAAGGCAGAGAGAGGGGAGGAACGAGTGGGACAGAGAGGGATTTGAAGGATAAAGAAGGGATCAGAGGGAGGTGGAGAGGGAGGAGGAAGGCAGAGGAGATGGAGAGGTTACAGAATAATAATACTGAGGGAGGAGGAGGGTAGAAAGGAGGGATGAAGAACGTGTGTGTGAGAGAGAGAGAGAGAGAGAAAGAGAGAGAGAGAGAGAGAGAGAGAGCTGGGCCAAAGGTAAGATGAAGGAAGAGAGAGCACTTAACACCATCATTTCCACTGTCATACCTACACTTAATAATATCATCTCTACCAGCACCACAACTACTGTTTCCATCACCACTAACACTAGCACTCTTTCCATCATCACCACCATCACCACCACCACCACCACCACCACCACCACCACCACCACCACCACCACCACTAACATCATCCGTTCCTCATCAAGGGCTGATTAAAAATTAGTAGTTAGGTAAATAGACTTCATTATTTAATAAGTCACACCAGGGTGAAGGGAGATGGGGAAGGGTTGGGATGGCAAGGTGGAGGGCAGGGAATGTGGAGTCAGGGAGGAAGGGGTAAGAAGGCTGAGTTGGGGAGGGAAGGGCGAGCATGTGGAGGGAAGGTGGAGTTAGGGAGGGAAGAGTGGGCAAGTGGAGGGAAGGTGGAGTTAGGTAGGGAAGGGTGGGCAAGTGGAGGGATGGTTTAGTTGGGGAGGAAAGGAAGAGAAGGTAGAGTTGGGGAGGAAAGGGCAGGAATGGGGAATTGGAAAGGTGGAATTGGGGAGGAAAGGGTAAGAAGGAGGAATTGGGTTGGAAAGGGTAGGAAGGGGGAGTTGGGGAGAAAAGAGGAATTGGGAAGAAAAGGGTAGGAAGGGAGAATTGGGGAGAGAAAGGTGTGGAGGAAAGGGAGGGGAGAGAAATTAAGCTTTGAGTGGGGAGGAGGAGTAGGGGAGGGAAGAATGGGAACTACTAGAGGGAAGAAGTTGGGGAGGCGAGGATGGGGAGGAGGTGTAGGGAAAGAAAGGAGTGGGGATGAAGAGAGAATGGAGAGGTAAGGTTATGGAGGGAAAGGGAAGGAAGGAGGAGCTTAGAGAGGAAGATGGGGAGTAATATAGGAGAGAGAAAAGTGGGGAGTTGAAGGGGGAGAGGTAAGAGAAGGTCGGGGAAGGAAAATGTGGGGAGGAAATTAACAGGAGAGAAGGGTAGAGAGGTAACTGCGAGGTAAGGTAGGGAGGGCAAAATGGAGAGGGGCGAGGAGGGAGGGGTGGAGGAGAAAAATATGTAAAAAAATCCCCCAGTCAACGAAGAACTAACTAAAAATCCCCAATATAAGAAAGTTTACGATTTTTCTAATAAAGGAGATGCTGTTTTAGGGAGGAAAGCGGGGAAATGGGGTGCTGAGGACGTGGAAGTGGGGAGGAAGTTAGTGTGTGTGTGTGTGTGTGTGTGTGTGTGTGTGAGAGAGAGAGAGAGAGAGAGAGATCAGAGAAATTTTTGTCATTGGGAGCACAAACCGATAACTATGATGGAAGTGGCGATAAAGAGAGAAATAAAGGAAGGAGCAAGCGAAAATGGACGATTATGTGAGAGCGATAAGCTGATGCAGAGAAAGGGGGAAATTAATACTGGGAGAGAGAGAGAGAGAGAGAGAATTTCGTACGTATATGAAACGGAGGAAGAGATTGAGAGAGAGAGAGAGAGAGAGAGAGAGAGAGAGAGAGAGAGAGAGAGAGAGAGAGAGATTCGTACGTTTAAGAAACGGAGGAAGACATACGGTATAGGTAGCTAGATAAAAAGACAGACAAGTTGAGATGGAGTTATAGATCGCGTGAGACACTGTGGGATAGAAATGGCTGTAGGATGTGTGAATATGGAACACAGGTGACGCTAATGTAACAAAAGAAGGCTGGCTATGTGGACGGGAATAAAAAATGATTGAAAGGTAGACTGTTAGATTAACATAGGAAGCAAGTAGACAGAGAGATGTATGTAAATGGATAGCAGAAGAGGGAGAACTTTTGAAATCTTATAAGTACAAGGAGAGAGAGAGAGAGAGAGAGAGAGAGAGAGAGAGGGGGGGGGGGCGAATCTTGGCTCATTCTCAGATATCGACCACCTCGACCCCCCTGGCACACCTGAATGACCCCTCCTTTCTCTCTCTCTCTCTCTCTCTCTCTCTCTCTCTCTCTCTCTCTCTCTCTGTATATACATACATTATACTGTATATATATATATATATATATATATATATATATATATATATACACACACACACAGTTTCTTTTCGTTTTGTTAACAATGGCTCCAACAGGTTTCCATGCGTCGGCCTCGGTCACCTAAAGGCGGCTATCCATGCTGCTCGATCTCTGGCAGCATCCCTGTTCTGTCCCTTATCTCTGAAGTCACACATTATGACCTCGTCTCTGGTCTTGCTCGGTCTGCCTCTCCCAACCTTTCCCCAGCGTTCACATTTCCCACTTTCTGCACCCAAATGTCATCCCCCATCCTCTCCACATCACACTCTACCTCTCCTTATCACAACACCAATACATTCCAGTTCAACCATTCTTTTTGACTCTTCCATCGTATTCCTAGCCCCCCCAGGCCTCGCATTCAAGGTCATTTATATACGTTTGAGCCAGAGCATATACGTTTGAGCCAGCGCATATCCTCATCCTTTAAGACCCAGGTCTCACTATCATACAGCATTACACTCCTAGCACATGCCACATACAAATATCCCTTAGCACGGAGAGAGAGCCCTCCCAGTGTCAGGAGATGCTGAACTTCTTCCAACCTCTCACTATAGCCACAAAGCAAGCTCCAGCCCCACCTCCAGCACATAACATGTCTCCCAAGTAACTAAACTCTTCCACACACTCCAGAGACTCACCAGCAAGATCAGTCCTATCACGCCTGACAATCTCCACATGCTCTCCCCGCCACACCGCACACATGAAATCAGCATTATCTCGCAGCCTGCCCCTAATACCATTACATCTCTTATGCACCCACTTTTCATAACTAGTGCACAAGCTGGAATTACATATATATATATATATATATATACGTGTGTGTGTGTGTGTGTTCTCTCCATCTCTTTGTTTCTGTGTAGTTATCTGTCTCGCTCTTTCATTTTCATTCTCATCATCCCCTTATTCCCTGTCTTTGTCAGTCACGATCCCACCTACATCTGTATCCACCACCACCCCTCCTTCACCCCCCCCCCACACACACACACACTCTTACCCTCTTCCCTCCTTCTCTAACCACCCGCTCTAACTACTTAGCCGCTGATTACACCGCCAATCACCATAACCGGCTGTTAGTGCTACCGTGGACAATACAGTACCCCCCCCCCCACCTTGTCCACTTCTTATGCCGAAATAGCTTAGCGAAATTACCCACAACCCTCCCCCCCCACCTGAGAATACCCTGTCCAGATTTCGGTTTTGGTGCGTTAAATTTGGGAATGGGGAGACGTTGTTTATGCCATTATTATTATTATTATTGGTATTATTATTATTATTGGTTTTATTATTATTATTATTATTATTATTATTGTTGTTGTTGTTATTGTTGTTGTTGTTCATGATGATGTTGTTCTTGATGTTTTCATTATTATTATCGTCATTATCATCATCATCATCATCATCATCATCATCATCATTATTAATTGTATTTATCTTTATCATCTTTATCGTTATCATCATCATCATCATCATTATTATTACTGTTAATTTTATCATCATCATCATCATCATCACCGTCGTCATCGTCCCTTACAGACATCAGCAAAACATCATATCTCTCATCATATATCCGTTTACAAGCAGGAAATAACATACTTACGCATCACATTTGAAATACAAGCTAGTCGATACATAGCGTTCCTCCCACTGCCACACCCACGCCCACACCAGCAGAATGAGCCGTCCCCGCAACACGTAAGATAACCAGCAGGCGCGTTTCCTTCTCTCCCTTTTTCATCACCCACCTTTTGTCTTCTCATGCCACCATCCACTCACTTCATGGAGCTTTTCACTTCCATACCGTCTTTTGTACTTGATTCGCAGCTTAGGAGTGGTTTTAGCATTAGGGAGGTTAGATACAGCTTTCATTATCCCATTCCCTAAAGGAGGATGAAAAGAAATTTACTAGAGGCATAAAACATGAGAGAGAGAGAGAGAGAGAGATGTAAGTTTTGAATTAATAAACCTGTCCTGTGTGATGGCATATTTTCTATTTAATATAGGCCGTAGTAGAAGTAATAGTAGTAGCAGTAGTAGTAGTAGTGGTATTAGTAGTAGTAGTAGTAGTAGTAGTAGTAGTAGTTATAGTAGTAGTAGCAGCAGCACCCTAGGCTCATCTGAACGTGAACCGGTGGACTGCTGGCCGAAGTTGCCCTTCTTTGGCACTCGACCATCCTCATTTCGGGGGACAGGGAAGGGACTGGGGGACCTGTTTTACCGGGCACCTCCACCGGCCGGTCATGTCGTGCCATCACATGAAGGCATCTCTCTCTCTCCTACTCCCAAGTGACAGTTATGGTCATGACGATTTTTCCAGAACAGTTTTATTGCTTCATATATCGTTGTTACGAGGATATAGGGTTAGGATTCTGATGATGATGATGATGATGATGACGACCTATATCTTACAACCCTTACCACGCTAGCCGGCTTAATTCAACGCATATTTCGTCCAACGTTGCAATTTCTGATTTCCATAAGTATATTTATTATAATAACGCGCGGTAATACCGAGGATAAAAAAAAGAACACGAAAAAATAACAGGACGTCATCCGGGTTATCTGTCTATCTAAAAGAATTCATTCCTAAATTATTTTGATATGGTCTTTCCCAGCGTATGAGATGGTGCTTCCTCTCGTGGATTTCATTTTTTTTTATTTACCTTGAAATCTCCCACCCATGTAGTGAGGGGGCTGTTGTTGTTGGTATTGTTGTTGTTCGTGGTGGTGGTGGTGGTGGTGGTGGTAGTGGTGGTCCCAGGCTTATCTGAAATGTGATCCCGGTGGACTGCAGGCGTGAGTTGCCCTTCTGTGATCCGCCATCCTCCTTTTGAGAGGATAGGGAAGGACGTTTAAATGCCCAGGCAGTTGAGTCGCCCGGCTACATCGATGCCACCACATGAAGGCGTCCCTCGCCAGTACCAGATATTTCCCTAAAGCTGAATAAAAGAACAAAAATGAAACAAGCAGAAAGTCGTGGCTGGGAAGTAGATTAAACTTGTACCTTAAAGCAGCGTTTTTCACCTTTCTCGACGAAACTAGCGTGATTGTGTGTGTGTGTGTGTGTGTGTGTGTAGTTTTCACCTGCTTCGGAGGTCACAGAGCATAGTAGTTTAGCTTTAAAAATACATCCGTTTCATCATCAATACTATATAATTTTTTTTAACCATGGACGTTCCCATCTTTAGTACTCTGGATGTGTGTGTGTGTGTGTGTGTGTGTGTGTGTGTGTGTGTGTGTGTGTGTGTGTGTGTGTGTGTGTGTGTGTGTTTCCACCATTATATGCTTGCAGACCTTTCACAGCCTCTTCTGTCCCACTTCCCACTCCTAACAGTCGGAGATGAGAAGAGGATGCACCTGTTAGCCTAAATACCCGGGAACTGTATATAAAGTGGTAATAAAAAAAAAGTAACAAAAGAGAGGCAGAAACTTCCGTGATGAGGGGTAATTGGGTGACAGGTGAGGGATTGTAACAAGCTTTCTCACCGCATCCTTGGCTTACAATATCCTCCTCCTTACGCCAATCACTTCATGTTTTCCGTAACCAATCCCTCCCCCTCCTCCTCCTCCTCCCCTCTTCCCTCGTCCCTTCTCCTCCCCTTCCCCCGCGCCTTCTCCTCCCTTTCTCCCCCTCTCCTCCTCCCCTGGCTTCCCTTCTCCCATCCCCACCTCTCGCTCCTCCCACTTTCTCTTCCTGCCGATGGCAAGATTGGTACATTATTAACCGAGGAAACCGAGGATGATTGACGCAAAGATCGGTTGCTGGGAATAGTAGTAACCTTGACCCAGAGAGAGAGAGAGAGAGAGAGAGAGAGAGAGAGAGAGACGGAATGAGAGGAAAAATAGTTATCCTTACCCCAGATAGATCAACAGACTGACAAATAAACAGAGAGAGAGAGAGAGAGAGAGAGAGAGAGAGAGGCATGTAAACAAATCCATCCAACTAACACTTGACTACCTTATTCGGCTGAGAGTAAGAGACTGATAGCGTTTATACTGGTTCCATTAATCGTCCTGTGGTCGTATCTTCCCTTACATTATATTCCAACTGACCCCAGACGATTTCATTCAACTGTGCGTGAGTCATAGGAGCCTGGGTATATTACGAACGTTTATATCTTCCCCTGTTTTATACTCCAACTGACCTCAGATGATTTCATTCAGCTTTGAGTGTCATACCTGGGAATGCTAGGAACGTTTACCTGTACTCATTTTATATCAACCTTCTCTAAAGTTGCCATTTCTCCTCGCTCAGTGCTGAGGTGTAACGGTATGGTAGATTAACACTAGCCTGTGGTGCTAGTCACGAGGAAGTGATGTGGAAAGGACTTAGAGTCATTGCACTGAGTCTTCTCTGCCACTGAACTACCTCCAATAGGTTGCGAAAACGACGACAATATGAGCCAAATGGAAGTGAAAGAACTATAGTCAGTGAGAGGATGTGAATATTGTAGTGCAGTATCTTGACACCTACTGTACAGGTTGGCCCATGTATAATGCTCCACTTCCCCTCCACGTGTTGATTTCTTTTCTGTTGTGCGGCTCAGTGAGTGTTATCAGTATTAACCCTGCATCATTTATTCATTTCCTACCACAACTCCCACCCCAGCGCCCACGCCAGCAGATTGAGCCGTCTCCGTAACACACAAGATTCACCAAATGAGGCCCTAGCAGAGCGTTATTTACCATACAGAGTTTATTGTAACTACCAAAAAAAATCTTGAGTTATTACAGTGACTCCATTAGTTTGTGATTCCAACTCCGTTACGACATATAATTAGATTTTTTTCACACGGGTATATTTAACTCTCTCTCTCTCTCTCTCTCTCTCTCTCTCTCTCTCTCTCTCTCTCTCTCTCTCCCACACTGTATGAAAGTGGCTGATCCTTAGAGTATATAGATTCAACATTTACTGTGGGGGAGAGAAAGTGGGAGGGGGGAGGAGGAAGGGAGAAGAGGGAGAGAAGGAGGAAGGGAAGAGGGGGAGGGACGGATGAAAGGGCTTCGTCATACCGTAGAAGAGGCCTAGGTCAGGTTAGGTAAGGTGACTAGGTTAGGGTACGTTAGATTAAGATTAGGTAAAACAGATTAGGTAGGGTAGGTTAGAACATGATAAGGTGAGAACGGGACAAGGAAGGAGGCGTTTCACTAGTTTGCCATCTTTACTAACTTATATTTGACGATTTCAACCCCTTCAGAACGAAAATGTAAATCCTGTGTTATTACCAGACGATGTTGTTCAGTTTAGATGGGTTCCGTAGTAGAAGTAGTAGTAGTAGTAGTAGTAGTAAGTTAGTAGTAGTAGTAGTAGTTGTTGTTGTTGTAGTAATAGCAACCAGACTCATCTGAAGGTTAACTCGGCAGGCTGCAGGCTGAAACTGCCCTTCTCCTGCAGTCCACCATCCTTCTTTCGGAGGATAGGGATGGGAGTGAAGAACGTTTGTAACACCTGGTAGCGCAGCCTCGCGGTTGACTCGGTGCGATCACTTTAAGGCGTCCCTCCTCATTACATTGAAGAGGCCAATGAAAGTTAAGGGTGGGAAAGAACGTCTGAATGTTGCTGTTGTTGTTGATGATGATAATGATAGTATCTAACCCCTCCATAAAAAAAAAAAAAAAAAAAAAAAAAATCATTCGCCTGAACAAAAGAATCTCAGGACAGCAAAATTAGAGGCATTAGCAGGTACTGGCGGTGAAGCGATGTTATGCCATCGTCTCCAGAATCATGCAACGTAATTAATTTAAATACATGCTTCCCATCTGTTTCTTTAGTAGGCAGGATGTGTGTGTTGAGGGGAGATAGGAGCGTGCGTTCCCACAATTATATGATGCTGCCTAACTTTCTCACAGCCCTGCCGCTGCCCCGTCATGCATCATCATCCTGGTCCTGTTTCCGACCTAAGATCATCATTATCATCATCATTATCATTCTATTCCTGTTTCCCACCTAAGATCATCATTATCATCATCATTATCATTCTGTTCCTGTTTCCCACCTAAGATCATCATTATCATCATCATTATCATTCTGTTCCTGTTTCCCCCTTAAAGGTGGGGTGAAGTAGGATCCAGAAACTTGGGAAGAAAAAGAAAAACTTAGAGGAGGAACTTGGAGAAAGAGTTTAGAGGAGAAGCTTCAAGAAGGAACTTAGGGGAGGAACTTTAAGGAGGAACGTGGAGGAGCAACTTCAAGAAGGAGCTTAGAGGAGGAACTTCAAGGATTAACTTGGAGGAGGAGCTTGAAAGAGGAGGTTGAAGGAGGAGTTTCTAGGTGGAACGTGGAGGAGGAGTTTGGAAGAGGAGCTTGGAGGAGATTGAAGGAAGAGATTTGAGGAGGAGCTTGGACGTGGAATTTGGAGGAGGAACATGGAGTAGGAACTTGGACAAGGAATTTGGAGGAGGAGTTTAAGGAGGAACGTGGAGAAGGAGCCAGAAAGAGCAGCTTGGAGGAGGTGCTTGGAGGGGGAACATGGAGGAGAAGCCTTGGAGGAGGAACGTGGAAGGGGAGCTTGGATTAGGAGCTTGGGAGTAGGATGTTAGTCATTGCAAGCGCTGTTAGGTAAACTCTGGGACTGTGAGTCTTTGCTGTCATCACGATACTCGCTTTTGTCAACCCTGTCATGATATGACCAGCTCTAGTATTGTATTCCAGCTAGCCCCGGACGATTTTATTCACCTGGAAATGAGTCATAGGAGCCTGAGTGAGTTATTATTCTCACTAACTCATCTTGACCGGGTCCGCAATATATATATATATATATATATATATATATATATATATATATATATATATATATATATATATATATATATATATATATGCACACACACAACTATACTATAACTTGACCTAAAAGTACCATATCTTTATTTTCACTGCTGAGTTGTAACATCACATTACCACAATACGATGTTAGTCACGAAGTAGTGCTATGGATAGGACATGGAGCCACAGCATTGTCATTTTCTGCCAATGAGCTAGGCTACATGAAATTCGTTGCGAGAAGACGAAAATCTGGGCCATGCTAAGGCGAAAGAACTGTACAGTATATAGTATCCTGAGAGTGTTAATTGTGAGTCATTGGAGCCAGTGTTAATTGGGAGCCATAAGAGCCAGAGAGTGTTAACTGTGAGTCATAGGAGCCAGAGAGTGTTAATTTTGAGTCATTGGAGCCAGAGTGTTAAGTGGGAGTCACAGGAGCCAGAGTGCTAATTTTGAGCTGTAGGAGCCAGAGAGTGTTAACTGGGAGTCATAGGAGCCACAGAGTGTAAATTGGGAGTCACAGGAGCCACAGTGCTAATTGTGAGCCGTAGGAGCCAGAGAGTGTTAATTGGGAGTCGTAGGAGCCAGAGAGTGTTAATTGGGAGTCGTAGGAGCCAGAGAGTGTTAATTGGGAGTCGTAGGAGCCAGAGAGTGTTAATTGGGAGTCGTAGGAGCCAGAGAGTGTTAATTGGGAGTCGTAGGAGCCAGAGAGTGTTAATTGGGAGTCATAGGAGCCAGAGAGTGTCAATTCACCTGCCTCACACCATTATCTTGCTCCCTAAATTTATTGACATGTACCTATAAAAATTATCGATAGTTTGTAATAACCGAAAAAATATGTAATGTAATCCGTTGGGTATTATATTTTTGGTGAGAGTGTGTGGGAGGTGAGGGGAGTGAGGGGACGTGGAGAGAGAAAGTTATGAGGAGAGGAGAGGGAGAGGAAAATGAGGGGGATAGATAGAGAAGAGAAGTGAAAGAGGAAGATGGGTAGGATGACAAAGAAAAAAGGGAGAGAGGGGAAAGGGAGAGGGAAGAAGAGGAGGAGGAGGAGAATGGAGAAAGGAAGGGGAGTGAATAGAAGAAGAGCAACACAGAGGGAGAAAAGGAAGATGAGAAGAGGAAGGAAGAAGGGTAGAAAAAAAATGGGAAGAGAAGGGGAGAAAAGGAGGAGGGAGACGAGGAGAAATGGAGAGAAGTGAGGGGAGAGGAAGGAGGAAGAAGATGAGGGAAGAGAGTCAGTGGAAGGAAACAAAGGAGGGTGGGGAGTTGAGATGGGAGGGAGAGAGGAAGGAAGGGGAGGGAGAGAATGAAGAGGAGGAGGAAAGATACAGAAAGAGGATGTAGAGATAGGAAGGGGGAGAGGAGAAAGAAGAGTGAGACAGGGAGGAAGAAAAGGAGGAGAATGATGATGAGGATGGAGTGAGAGGAAAAATGAGGAGAGGAGGAAATGAAAAAAAATGTTGAGACAGTTGAGAAAGGGAAGGGAAGAGGCTGGATGGAAATGCGGGTGAAAAAATGAAATGAGAGAGAGAGAGAGAGAGAGAAGTGATGTGAGGGAAATGAAGGGGTAATGATGAGACAAAGCGAAAGGATGAAATAAGAGGGGGTGGGAGATGATCTCAGGCGAGTGGATAGTGTGGTGGAGAGAGGTTTGAGGAGGAGAGTAAGAAGGAAGAAAGAGAGGAAGAGGGGGAGGTAACAGGGGGAAGGGAGAATGAGGAGAGGATGTGAAGTCTCTTTCTTTACCCTCTAGTTTCCCTTCGTCCCTCTCTCTCTCTCTCTCTCTCTCTCTCTCTCTCTCTCTCTCTCTCTCTCTACTTGATTTAATTAATGTAAATAAACTCGTAGCAAATAAAAATGATGTGTATTCAATATTAATACATTATTCACACACACACACACACACACACACACACACACACACACACACACACACAAAGAGAGAGAGAGAGAGAGAGAGAGACAGAGACAGAGAGACAGACAGACAGAGACAGATAGACAGACAGACAGACAGACAGAAACTAATGAAAACAGAATACAACAAAGAATTGACAAAAAGATAAAGCAAAAAAAAAAAAAAACTACCCTCTCTCTCTCTCTCTCTCTCTCTCTCTCTCTCTCTCTCTGTCTCTGTCTCTGTCTCTCTCGTGCTGACCAATCCGAAGACAAAAACCCTCATTCCAATGCAGGACGGTGGAGGAGGGAAGAAAAATCAATTACGCACAACCGCTTCACCATTTTACCAACTCCACTCAATTCACACACATCCTTGAGGTGTGTGTGTGTGTGTGTGTGTGTGTGTGTGTGTGTGACTGATGCGTAGTTCTCTCTCTCTCTCTCTCTCTCTCTCTCTCTCTCTTTCTCGGTAATCCTGAAAATCCTGTCACTCAAGTCCTCGGCGTGATATATCTTTTTTTCCTTCTCCTCCTTTCGGTAATCCGCTAAGAACCTGTCATGGAAATTCAATTTAATCTCCACTCTCGTCTGCAGGGAAGAGAGAGAGAGAGAGAGAGAGAGAGAGAGAGAGAGAGGGGGGGAGGGACGAAAAACAGAGATTGTGAGGAAAGAGTTAATAGATAGAAGACCGAAGAAAGAAAGAGTGATTGATTGATTGATAAATGAATAGGTGTGTGTGTGTGTGTGTGTGTGTGTGTGTGAGAGTGAGAGTGAGAGAGAGAGGGAAAAAAATGCAAACAGCCCCCCCCCCCACCTCACCAGCTCCCATACCCCGTCTTTCACAACCATCCTCCACCCAAAAAACGTATCATTCCAAACTTTTTCACACTTTTTCACAACTTCCATCATTAATTTTAAACTCGGCAGGACATCAGTTCTTCTACACGCCCTCACCCCCGCCTTCATCCCTCTTAACAATCCCGTATGTTGCCTCTGCGCTCTCTCTCTCTCTCTCTCTCTCCGCCCTCCACTAGGCAGTCCTGCATTTTACCTTCTTCCACCTCTCTCTCTCTCTCTCTCTCTCTCTCTCTCTCTCTCTCATCATCATCTCCGACACACACAATAGGATAAAAGGAGATAATTGATCATATATTGTTCTGCTTTTTTTGTTTCTCTCTGGGAATTTTGGGATGTTGAAAGGAGGTGTATTCATTAATTTGTTGGGGGAAATTAATGGGTGTGCCTCGTGTGGATGAGAGAGAGAGAGGGAGCGGTAAAGGAGAAAGGGTTAGAGGAATGTGAGGCTGGGTACATGGAGAGGAGGATAAATATATACCTGTATACTGTATTGATTTATTTATTTATTCACTGTGTATTCATTTACCATTCACCTTTAGACATCCGATAAGTTTGAAAGCCAATTCCCAAGGTCTTGTACTGGATCCTCCTACAAGACACCAACGCAAAGCTAATACCTTGAGACCTCACACGTCACGCGGTATTTTGGCATCTACTGTATACCCACCGTCTCTTGCATGCTACGCGAGGGGTATAGTCATAGTGGTGCTCTGGTATTAGCGCCCGTCCATACCAAATACTTAGTGGCGCGGACCGGTGCAGGCGAGAACTTCTTTTGGTTACGGTGATGCAGAGTTCCCGCCCGCACCAGCAAGCATACGGTGTGGACGAGGCCTTACTGGAGTTTTGATTGACTTCAGGTGGGGCCATATGAATGATGATGGTGATGTTGAATTGAAGTCCATTAATTGCTCCCGCCTGCATCTGGGATTGTAAAGCAAGGGTGGAGGAAAAGTTGGAGAGAAAGACAGGAGTGTAGAGGGAAGCAGAGGAAAAGGAGGTGGAGGAAGGAGCGACAAGAAGAGTGAGGAACAGGAAAAATATTGAAGAGGGAGGGAGGAAGAAGGAAATGAGTCGGAGAGGGATGGAGGGGAGGAGTTAGGAACAAAGAGGAAAGACGGAAGGGAGGAAGAGAAAGAGGAGGAGTAAAGAAGAATGAGTGAGGGGGGAGGGAGGGAGGCGAAGGAGTGCAAGTGGAAGGAAACTGCGACAAACCTATCGCTGGTGCAAGCTGTGACTTTGGAGTTTATGTCAATTATCTCAATCCAGCTAGCATGGTAAAACATCTATACTCCATCCCCCATAACCACCACCACCATTAGCTTCTCAAACCCAGGCTGGCAAAAAAATAGACAGTTGATAAGTATCGAATTCATGATCATGATCATGATCATCATCATCATCATCATAACTCGTGATACAGTGCAGAAAAACTGTCAATAAAAATCTCATGGTATAACACTGTAAGCGCCTTCTCGAAAAAAAAATATATATATATATATATATATATATATATATATATATATATATATATATATATATATATATATATATAAAATCGAAATTATCATTCGGCCTGCATGTTTTTGCTTTTTTCCATTGGTACTGCTCTGTTCCTCACTAACACGGTCTTAACCTGTGAGGGAAAGAGTAACGCGGGTTGCATGACGATGTCTCCCTGTGGTTGTGACCCTTCTGATTTGCATGGGAGAAAAACAGTATCTGCATTTTACAGTTTACCCTGCACTGCAGTATATTCACACCTGTGGGATGAGTTTACAGCTCCGGTGAAAGAATACGGAGTGATTCATTGTACTGCCGGCGTTTGCAAGGGATTTTGTTGTCATTACCTCATATATCATTAGACTGAGGTATTGTGAAGTAATTACCTGATATTCTTTTTATCCTTACCTTTTAAAATTTACCTGCATTTGCTTGTATTAGATCCCTTTGGACTCTGCAATCTTTACGAAGTTAATTCTTTAAGCCTTTCAGCCCTAGGAACTGTATGGCATTGTAATGAGTCTCCCACCAGACGATAATTATTCAACTTCAGGGAGACTGTGAACTGGAAAGAGATTAATGAAGGTCACATCTAGCCCTCAGTTCGAAAAGCCCCTCTTGAACTGCATAAAATTATACAGACATTGAAAAAATAAAGCTATAAATAAACATAGAAATAAAACAAGACAAAAAGTAGAGACATTGATAAACGGACAAATAAATAAGTAAATAAATAAATAAAACAAAATATAAATACCTCTTAGTACTGAAGTGATTTGACATTCATTTCCCCTTAGCCATTCGTCGTGTAATTTTCAGTTTTCATCACTTTTTTCTTTTTCGTCACTTGGTTGTGTTCTTTCCTTGTTTTCTTTTGTTTTTCTTTTTTACTTATTGTGAATCAGTTTTTGTCTTACGGTGACCGGAAGTGAGCACAGAATACAAAAAGCGAATGTACTGTGCATTAGTTCAGTGTGAGAATGTTGATTTAATTCTAGGTGAGGAGGAGGAGGAGGAGGAAATGAAGTTAATGGAGAGAGGATTAGGGTAGAAGAAGAAGAAGAAAAAAAAAAGGAGAGAGAGAGAGAGAGAGAGAGAGAAAGAGCGGAGAGGTTGGCAGGGAGAGGACCAGGAGGAAAGGGGGGGGGGAAGAGGAAGCGTGGGGAGTCAGAAAAAGGGGAGGGAGAGGAAGAGAGAGGGAGGGAGAGAAAGGGAGGGGTCGGATGGCGAATCTAGGGGGAAAGTCACATAAACCTTTAATTAAAACGCTGTGAAATAGTGGTTAAGAGAGAGAGAGAGAGAGAGAGAGAGACGGATTGGGCTGGATTGATGGGAGAAGAAAAAGAGATGGAAGATGGGTTGATAGCTAGATGGATAGATAGGCAAGTAGATAGGTCGATAGGTAAGTAGATGATTAAGTAGATAAATTATAGATCGGTTAGTAGATAGGTCGGTAGGTAAGTACATGATCAAGTAGAATAGTAGATAAATAATATGTCGGTTAATAGATAGGTCTGTTGGTAAGTAGATGATTAAGGAGGTAAATAATAGATAGGTTAATAGATAGGTCGGTAGGTAAGTCGATGAATAAATAGATAAAATTATAGACATATAGATAGATGTACAGACAGACACACACTTGTAGCTGATTTCCCGCAACTTACCGTTCACTTTTAAAATTCAGAGACATAAAAAGAGTGAATAAAAGAAAGTTAATTGTTCTGTACTAATTTTCATCTGATGTTAAGAAAAGGTGTAAATATAGGAAGTTATTATTTTTTTTTTTTTTTATGTGACCGACTCTGGGCATATGCTTCACAGCCTGCTTTCAAGGCCCAGTAGTCCTCCTACGTACCGTACACCTCTACATGTCACCACTTCGGCGCTAACGCCCACCGTCCATACTGAATACATGCTAGGGCTGTCTCATACAGGACTGGTGTATTGGTATTAGCGGGGGTATTTTTACGACATGTCGGCGGGTCTTCTGGTAAATGAGTAAAGTCTGATTTTTCCTGTATTCAAATCCTTAAACTGTTCCCTGCCCCCAGCGGGATTTGAACCCGGGTCCATTAGGACTATAGGCCAACTCTCTACCAACTGAGTTGGTACATACAAACACACCCTCTTTATGATTTTAATGTTAAGTGTGT
>NC_137014.1:43038410-43068410 GCF_032717465.1 Coenobita brevimanus
TGCATTTGAAATTCGGTGTGTCTTGGCTGTGAGGCAGGAAGTACTCGCCTTGGCTGCTATACCCTTCTCACCTTAACCTGGCCCAGGTATTCGGTCTTTTGCAGCTTATTGACATAGCTCATTGGCAGGAGAAAAAATATAGTACTACGGCTTTACATGCTGTTATTACAGTTCTTCATGACTAACGCTAAAATGGAGTGCTAATCTCCTGTTGCAAAGCATTCAAGATGCAGACAAGGCAGGTGTGGGCCAAGTTAGCATTGTTGTTGTGCTGCCCAAGTCTGTCTGATCGAGCAGACTCATCAATCGCAGACAAGCAACTGCCCCTGCAAGGCCCTCCTGTGCAGTGAACCGATGTTCCCATGCAGGCCAAGTTACAGTAAAAGTAGTATAGTTCCAGTCTGACTACACTTGGCCATCAGATGAGCCGAAAATGGTAAGAGACCTTTGTGAGGTTAGGGCGAACGCAGGTAATGATGTATGGGGTAGTCCATATATTTCACATCCCAGTTCGTATGAATTATTTGTTGCGGGAACGGTTTAGTCAACATTATTAGTGTCTGTCTTGCATTATTATTATTATTATTATTATTATTATTATTATTATTATTAAAATTTATATGCGTTTGTTAATGGGAGGTTTTTGTTCGTTTATTTGCTGTATGTTTTTGTTTGTGTTCATTGGTAGCTTTTGTCATTTGTATAGTGTACAGTGATGAGGCGCGATTGTTTTTTTAATTCCTTTGTATCAGCAGTTTATGTTTTCACTTTCGCTTTCCTTACCTCTTTGTTTTTACATCCGCCAAGGAGGTTATGTTTTACCCGGCGGTGGCTTGTTTATATGTTTGTGTGTCTGTTAGTAGGATGACTCATAAGGTTATGAACGGATTATTATGAAATTTTATGGAAGGGTGAGCCATGGACCAAGGAAGAAATTATTGATTTTTGGGGTAGATCCGGATCCGGGTCCGGAGTATCCCGCACAATATCTCAAAAAGTTTTCCGTGAATTTCATTGAAATTTTGTGGAAAGGTGGGCCATGGACCAAGAAAGAATTGATTAAATTTGGGGACGGATCCGGATCCAGATCGGATCCTATATCCACCGATCCTGATCCGGGTCCTTTTTAATGGCAGTGGCATCAGCGGAGGTATGCGCCCTCTCAGTGCTTTATATTTCTTTATCTTTGTTTGGTAGCAAATGCATTTTTATGGTTTATGTTTGCATTGTGTGTCTGTATTGGGATTTTTGTTCGTGCTGTGTGGCTGTTTTTTGTGTTTTGTGTAGTAGTAGTAGTAGTGATGGTAGTAGTAGTAGTAGTAGTAGTAGTAGCAGTAGTAGTAATAATAATAATAGTAGTAGTAGTAGTAGTAGTAGTAGCAGTAGTAGTAATAATAATAATAGTAGTAGTAGCAATAGTAATAATAATAATAATAATAGTAGTAGTAGTAGTAGTAGTAGCGGTAGTAGTAGTAGTATCCTCAGCCTCACCTGAACGTGAACGCGGTGGACTGCAGGCTAAAGTTGCGCTCCTCCTGCAATCCACCAGCCTCGTTTCATGGGGACAGGGAGGGAGTTGAAGGACGTTTGTATAAGTAGAGGAGCTGACCAGTTATAGCAGTGTCACCACATGAAGGCGTCCCTCTCCTCAATTTTTTTTTCTTTGTTTTATGTTTGTTATTTACTTGTGTTTGGCAGCAATTGCATTTGTTTTGTTCCCCTGTGTGGTGTTTGTTGGGGTGTGTCAGAGTTTTATCCAGTAAAACACAAACTTTATTATAAATGTTGTTGCCCCTGTTGTAAATGGGCCCGTGGGTGGATTGGCCTGGGGAGGTGAGAGAGAGAGAGAGACAGACAGACAGACAGACAGACAGACAGACAGACAGGCAGACAGGCAAAATGACAAAGAGATGTAGACAGACAGACAGACACAGATTTTGACAGACGGACAGATATAAAGAGACAGAGACAGACAGACAGGCAGACAGACACAGGTGTAGACACAGACAGACAGACACAGATTTAGACAGACGGCTAGAGATATAGAAGGACATGGTCAGACAGACAGACATATGGACAAACAGTGATAGGCAGACAGACAGATATACAGACAGACAGACACAGAGATACACAGACGCAGAGAGAGAGAGAGAGAGAGAGAGAGAGAGAGAATGGGGAATTGGAGATGAAACGTTTTAATGTCAAAAGTTAATGCAAGCAAATGTGGAAATGATTGCAAGGTGTTAATGTTGTGGAATATTTGAGTGTGTGTGTGTGTGTGTGTGTGTGTGTGTGTGTGTGTGTGTGTGTGTGTGTGTGTGTGGTGGAGTGGAGTGTTGGTTGCATAAGTACGCGATTAACAAAATGAATAATTGAATGTAATCTTAAAACCATCCTTGGGTGGAAAAAATAGGTTGGGACTTTGATAATGATGATGATATTTATAATGAAGTGCAGTGAAATGGAAGGTAAGCAAGAAATAATGATGATGATTAGTGTAAGTGAAGGTAATAATGATGATGAGTGTAATTGATGCAAATGATGATGATGATGAGTGCAAGTGAAGGAGATAATGATGGTGATGAATTATAATGGAAGTGCAATGAAGTGTAGGTGGAGTGCGTAATGAAATGGAGAATATGCTGTGTAAGTAGGTGATGGGTATAATGAAAAGGTGTTTAAGGTGCGTGTGTGTGTGTGTGTGCATTAAAGTGGAGTGGTGTAGTGTGTTGCAAACCTCCTTCCCATCCACCTTGTTGACCCACATTACCTCAAGCTGCTCCTCCCTCCTCCCCCCCCTCCCTCACTCTAAGTCAGGCTTACCGCTTACCGCCACTCATCCTCTCTCTCACCCTTCCTTCCTTGCTATCTCCTTTTTCGTTCTTTCATCTTAAACTTGCTTCTTTCATGATTGTTTTTTCTTCCTTCACAACTTACTTCTTTCACAAATTACATCTTTCACGATTGGTTTTTCATTCTTCATTTTTTTTTTCATTCACGATAAATGTAACTTCATTCATGATACTTCCTTCACGCCTTCCTTCTTTCACGGCAGTTTTACTTTTTTAATAGCTGCATTGGTTAATTTTTTTTCCCATAGACTTTCGTGATAGATTTTCTCTCACCGGGACTTTAATGTTGGTCTTCCTTCCCTCACGAATTTTTTCCTCTCCCAGATTTCCTTCTTTCGTGCCTCCTTTCATCGTAGACTTCATTTTTTCACAGCATTCATTTTTCGTGTTCAGTTTTTTTTCTCTCATTCTTTCTCTCACGGTAGACTTTATTTCAACTTCCATATCTCAAGGCTTCTTTCATCCTAATATTTTCCTTTTAGATTTCTTTCATTAGGCACTTTCTTTCACGTCATCACCATCGTCGACTTTCCTCTTTCACGACTTAATTCATTTTTCATGGCCTCCTTCATGTTAGTCTTTCTTCTCTCACTCTGGGCATTCTTCCTTGACATCCTCACCCATTCTAAACTCCTGACGTCTTCTTTCTCATTGGATTATTTCTTCATGCTGGATATCCTTCATTCTCCTGTTCATTTCGTGCCAGACAATATTCATTCTTCACTTCTTTCATGCCAGACTTTCATTTTCCACCTCTTTCATGCTAGTCGGTCTTCATTCTGCACTTCCTTTCTTCATAGACACCAAATGCCCATCTGTCGAGCCCAGATTTCTTCTTTTCATGCAAAACTTCTCTCACTCTTATTTATTTATTTATTTATGTATTTATTTATTTATTATTCAAGACCTGTTTGCCACACAAGGCTTCCTCACACAGACTTCCTTCTTTTATGTTGTATCTCATGGTCTTCCCTCCTCCTCCTCCTCCTCTTTCCTCATGCTCTTCATTTCCCATCGTCCTTTATCCCTCTTTTTTTCATCTCCTTCTACTCCCTCCTTTTCATCTTTCTGCCCTCTTCTTTTCCTTCTCCCCCTCCCTTTTTCTCCTCCTGAGACCTCTCCTGTCCTCCTCCTTCTCCTCCGCCCCCTCTTCCTTTATTACCTCCTCCTACCCCCTTCTTTTCTTATCTTTTTCCTACTCTCCCTCCATCTCTTCCTCCTCCTTCAACCCCCCTCCCTCTCTCCATCTCTCTCCTCCCCCTCCCCTCGCTCCTTCGTCTCCCACTTCACTTCCTCTCTCCCGCCTTTCCTCCACCTCCATCGCTCCCCCTCTCCCTCTCCTACTGTCCCTTCTCCTCCCACCCACATCTCCACCCCTCTCCCTCTCTCCCTTATTCCTCCTCCTCCACCGAGAAGCTTGTGGCACATTAGTTGAATTACGGTATAATGCAGTGGTTGGGGTGGTATCTGCACTTGAACACACACACACACACACACACACACACACACACACACATACACACACACACACACACACACACACACACACACACACACACACACACACACACACACACACACACACACACACACACACACACACGCACACACACTAATCGCGTATGTGGGAAGACGGTGGTGTTACTGGTGTGGGTGTGGTGTAATGGCGGTGTTGGTGTGAGAGGCAGCATCATGTTACTTTAGAATTACTGAATTGTTGATGATGTTGTTATTCCTCCTCCTCCTCCTCCTCCTCTTCCTCCTCCTCCTCCTCTTCTTCCTCCTCCTCCTCCTCCTCCTCCTCCTTCTCCATCCCCTCCAGCATCTTGGTATTTTTGGTATCTGTTTTTCTCGCGATTTGTCTTGGAAAAATCTCATCTCTGTTTGCAAAATGATGATGTCTGTCTTCTTCTTTTTCTTCATCTTCCTGTGGCCTCCAGTCTAGTGGCATAGGACGCATCTTCACACAATTTCTTTAGCGATTTACTCTGCTTATTTCAACGTACCATTCTCTGTTATGCTATGTATGTTATGTTATGTATGTTTTAGTGTCGACATACTTTGCAAATGTAACAAAAAAATTACTGAAGTGTAATGTGCAGAATAAATTGCTTAAGACGCGGTGCTACGAAGCCTAAAATGCACTTAGAATGGAGCCATAAGATGCTTGTTTTCAGTCATCTCAGAAGGACGGGATCATGATGTTGGCTGTGTGTGTGTGTGTGTGTGTGTGTGTGTGTGTGTGTGTGTGTTTGGAAGAAATAAGGTTACCGGACTGTCAGCCTTTGTTTCCTTTTCATCATGAAATAATGGCAACTCTTTTTTGTATCACCTGAGAAACCTACGGTAATAGTGTATGGACTACTTTGATTCGATGGTATACCGGTATTATTTTTTTTCATTTTTGCTAACTCAGACGATTACAATGATTCATTTCAGGAGTTTCGCAGTAGGGGGTGTTAGAGACAAGGGGTTTCGCAGTAGGGGGGGTTAGAGACAGGGGGTTTCGTAGTAGGGGGGGTCAGAGACAACGGGTTTCACTGTAGGGGGGGTTAGAGACAAGGGGTTTCGTAGTAGGGGGGGGTCAGAGACAAGGGGTTTCGCAGTAGGGGGGGTCAGAGACAAGGGGTTTCGTAGTAGGGGGGGTCAGAGACAACGGGTTTCACTGTAGGGGGGGTTAGAGACAAGGGGTTTCGTAGTAGGGGGGGGTCAGAGACAAGGGGTTCCGCAGTAGGGGGGGTCAGAGACAAGGGGTTTCGCAGTAGGGGTGTTGCGAGATAAGGCTTTTCGCAGTAGGGGGGGTTAGAGACAACTTTCATTGAACCCCTTACAACAGACGGTGTCCCATATGATGAATAAAATCGTCTGGAGGTACCAAGAATAAAACAGTAGATACGTGACCCGATTCAGGGGAGGGGAAGGGTTTAGTGTCCCATATACGGGGTGTCCCACTAGATATATGTGAGAAACTTTAGGATTCTAGGACTGACTTTGAGTAAACATTGGTATATAAACATGGGTCCAATATTCAGTCGTTACGAAGCTGCAATGACCCTATGGAGTAATGACGAAAGGGACCATTTTCGCCCATAAGACCATTAGTTACTGTAGCTCTGTAGCGGCTGAGATTTGGACCCACGTTGAAGTTTCTAAAAAAAAATATATAAAAATCTCGCGGGACACCATAAATAACTGCTCCTCTCTTCCTCATTTTTAATTTATCTTGTTTCACCTCTGTTTCACCTTAGTTTACCTAGTGTAGTTAACTTGCCTTCAGCTCCGGCCTTCACCTTTAATGATGCACATATACTACATTAGAATATTTCACTTACCGATTTGCAGAAGGATGTCGTATATTGAAGCCTTTTAGATGCGAGAAGAGGGTGCTTGAGTTTTCATTATTTTTAGTGGTTGCTTATTTTTCTTGGTTTTTTATTTTATTTATCGCGGTATAGCTTTCTTATTTATTTAGTTATTTATTGCTATTGTGCAGTATTATTATTTTTTTTTACGTAGGAAAAGTGCATGCGTTTTATTTTATTGTGTACTCGTCTTATCGTTTATTTCGTCATTTCTCTTTTGTAATGAACAGAATTTCCCTTTTATTTTTTCTTTCTGTAGCTTGTAGGTCTGAGGCGATTAGCAAATGGTAGGTAGGTAGATTAGCTTTGCATTTTATCGTTATTATTATTATTATTATTATTATTATTATTATTATTATTATAATCATCATCATCATTATCATCATCATTATTACTATTATTATTATTATTATTATTATTATTATTATTATTATTATTATCATCATCTTCATCATCATCATCATCATCATCGTCATCAGTATAAATATTATCATCAGTATCTTCATCATCATCATCATCATCATCATCATCATCATCATTATGCGATCCTGCTAATTTACACCTAACGCGAAAAATGTACATTATTTTTGTACACTAACCCTTGCCCTACTGATCCATGTCATTTAGCGAGACTGGCGTTAAGACAGTTTCTGCTGGGAGTTTGCTGAGAGTGTCTTGATAAAATAATATTGCCGGGAGTTGACTGTTTTCAAGGAGAGAGTGTAGGGGTCTTATTTACCTTTTATTCTCTCTCTCTCTCTCTCTCTCTCTCTCTCTCTCTCTCTCTCTCTCTCTCTCTCTCTCACACACACACACACACACACACACACACAATCAGCTTAAAAAAAAAAGCTTGGTGTTGCCTTGAAAAGCATCCAAAAGTTTTCCCGATCATTGAAGGGTTAATGTGTGTGTGTGTGTGTGTGTGTGTGTGTGTGTGTGTGTGTGTGTGTGTGTGTGTGTGAGAAAAATGAATGGTACATGCAGACGTGAGTGGGCGGGACGGGCTGGGATGTTGGTGGGCAGTGAGCCATGGCAGCACGATTACACCCTGCAAAGATGAACATTTGTTGGTCGAGGTGAAGGTTTATCTCAACATTTTTCTCCAATTAGACTTAAAATGTACGTACTCACCCTCCTCATTTGCCTGGCGTCCGCAGTAGAGAAAGAGGGGAGAGAGATTTGGGGGTGAATGAATAGGGCCCGGGGGTGAGCATAACGATGTAAACAAGAGGGGGCCCGGACACAGCATAACAACCATCTCTCCCCAACTCAGTGTTTCCTTGCTTTACTTCAACTTCTCCTTCCTACTTTTTTCCCTCCCCGTCTCCCTACTTCTCTTCCTTCCTATATCATCTTCCTACTTTCCTCCCGCCCTTCTTATCTCTCCTCTCCTCTGTATAATCTCTCCCCTCTACCCCACTCCTTTCTTTCCCCTCTCTCGTCATTCCTACCATTCTGCATCTTATATTCCTCCCTTCTACCTTCCCAGTTACGTTCTTTCCTCCCCCCGCCTACCTTCCCACTTCCCCTTCCTTCTTTCCCTTTTCTCTGTATCTCCATACTTTCCTCTTTCCTTGCCGTCTTGCTCGTTTTTTTTTCCTCCCCCCCTCCGTTCCTTCCCACTTTTCTTCCCTGCTTTCTTCCTGTCCTTCTCATCTTTCTTCCCTGCATTCCTCTCTTCCTCACGACTTTCCACCCCACCCCGTTTCTCTCCATCTTTTTCTACTTGCCTTACTACTTTTCCCCCTTCCATCTTTACCTCCCTGCCATTCTCCCCCCTTCCCTCCCTTTCTACCTTACCTTCAAAGCTGAGTGAAGAAAGATTGTGGCGGTAGCATGAACAGGATTTTTAAAAGTCATTGAAGTGAATGGGTTAATATCCTTGTTAAACCCTCATTATCCTCACTAATTATGAAGCTACATTACCTGATTAGGGCAATTTTTCTGGCGTGATTGATGCCGGGGAAGCAGAAAATAACTGGCTCACTACAAGGGGGCAGAAAATACCTGCTTCACCATGAGGAGTTAGGAGGAAGCACTGTAGGAGGGGCCAGATGGGACTTCGATAGAGCGACAGTGAAGCACCATGTGGGATGTCGGTAGAATGAAGCACCTTGCCTGTGAAAATCCTTAGGGCTAGTACACTCCCGCGGTTGTAAGTGTCATTCCAGCTGCATAAGCCGGCTTGCTTGAACCACTTTGCGCAGTTGGATTGAGAGTTAAAACTGTGTGTGTGTGTGTGTGTGTGTGTGTGTGTGTGTGTGTGTGTGTGCGTGCGCGCTAGCCCTTAGGATGCGACTAGCTGCTCGGCACACACATAGAGATGCTCCCTCTTCTTGAAAAAAATATATATATACTCTGAAGGAAATCTACTGACGTACTTATTTCAATACGATGACGTGTATTTTTATTTGTATTTGATACTTTTGTCGGGCGTAGAATATGGAGAATGAGAGAATGACTAGGAGAGTATGTGTAGTGGAAGGAGAAAAAGGGGAGAGAGACACCAAGGATGAGATGGAGGGTTGGGGTGGAGAGTTGTATGAGTGAGGAGTGTGTGAGTTGGAGAGAGGGCAGTCTGATGGTGGAGGGCAGAATGACATGGAGGCGCTTCGTCTGTGGCCACTCTTCTGTGATTAAGGCGCCTGGCGATAGATACACTTATAGATAGATGGAAAGATAGATAGGACAGATCTCTCTCATAACGGAGGGTTGAAAGCTTTACCTAACCCCCCCAAGTTTAAACCCCTCCTACGCTGAGTAAAATCGTCTGGTGTTAGCAAGACTCATTGGGCTGAAGGGGCTGAGAAAGGAAAACTACGGACTTTTCCTTAGATGAACTAAATTCGTGTGATGGTTGCAAGAATAAAGAAAAAAAGACTACATTGTACGTCTCTCTCTCTCTCTCTCTCTCTCTCTCTCTCTCTCTCTCTCTCTCTCTCTCTCTCTCTCTCTCTCTCTCTTTCTCAAAGTGACCCTGTATCTCCATATTCTCCCTACATCTCCCTCCCACCTTTGAACCTTCTGTCTCTCCTTCCTTTTTTCTCTCCCTCTTCCCTCACTCACTCTCTCCACTCCTCCCTTCCACTTTTATTGTATTTCTCTTATTCTTTTCTGCTCTCTCCCTTTACGCCTCCCTACTTCCCCTCCCTGCCTTCCTTCCTTCTCTCCTTCTTCTCTGTCTTCCTTCCTATCCCACTGCCTCCCTTCCTTCATTCCTTCCTTTCCCATCCCTTCCTTTCTGTGCCTTACTCCATCCATCACTCCCCCCATTCCCCCCTCCCCCTTCACCCCTCCCGCCGCATCCTGCTAAAAATCACCCACTCCTGAGTCACACTGATGCTTTACCCTGCTGTTCTTCCTTCCTCTGCCTCTCTCTCCCTCTGCCTGCCTCCTGCCTCCCTCTGCTATTTTCACCCCATTTCTGGTTTATTATGCTTCCTCACCCTGTCACATTCATCCTTCCCCTGTCCCACACTGCCTCTCCCTGCCGCTCTCGCCCATTTCCTGGTTCATAATTTTGCCTCACCATGTCTTTTCCAGCCTCTACCTTCCTCACCATGTCCACCAATATCCTCTCTCATCTTCCTTCCTTCGCCATGCCCCCCCCCCCACCCTCCTTATCTCTCTCTCTCTCCTCTCTCTCTCTCTCCACCATGCCTCACCCTCCCTACCCTTGCCTCACCCTACCATACTTTCCTCACCCTGCCTACCCCTTCCTCACCATACCCCATACCTCACTCCCCTCACCCTGTCTCTGCCTACCCGTGCCTCACCTTGCTTACCCCTGCTTCACCTTGCCTCACTCTTCTCATCTTACCTCACTCTCCTCACCTTGCCTCACTCTCCTCACCTTGCCTCACTCTCCTCACCTCGCCTCACTCTGCTCACCCTGCCTCGCCCTGCCTACCCCCTGGCTGCTCAAACATGTCGGATCGGCCTGATTGTCTCGCTTCTGATTCTTTGTTGACTTTGTGGGCAGTAGACGAGTGTGTGTGGCTTCCTTCCTTCCTTCCTTCCTTCCTTTGTTTATTGTGTGTGTGTGTGTGTGTGTGTGTATTCCTTCCAACCTTCCTTCTGGATGAGTTTACTACCCTTCCGTCTTACTCTTTTCTTCCTTCAGTCATTCCTTCCTTCAGTCATCCAGTCATTCCCTCCTTCCTTTCTTCATTTATGCCTTTCCTACTGCGATCTTACCTTACCTCCAGCTTTCCCACATTCCTTCATTCCTCTCTTTCTGCCATTTTACTTTCTTTCTTTTCTTTCTTTCATTCATTCATTTATTCATTCATTCATTCATTCCTTTGTTTTCCCTCTTCTTTCCTTCCCGTCCTCCTTCTTCATCTCTTATTATTCAGCGTGGCCTCTCTCTCTCTCTCTCTCTCTCTCTCTCTCTCTCTCTCTCTCTCTCTCTCTCTCTCTCTCTCAGATTCTGTGGTTCACATTTTGGTAACTAGATGGCAGAGTTTTTTTTTTTTTTATCTCGTTGACGAAGGAAAACGGAAAGGGGGAAGGGAGAGAGGATGAAAGAATGGAGGAGGGAGGGTGGAGGGGAGGGAGGGAGGAAGGAAGGAGGGAGGGAGGAAAGGGGAGAGAATTTGTACTCGCCCCTTCCTACCCATTTCCCTGTCCTTTCCCCTCCTAATTTTAGTTCCTTACTTGTGTCCCCCTCCTTTCCTTTCCCTCCCTCTCATGCTTATTGACTGGGTGGTTAGTGGGAAGAGAAAAGGTTTGGTCAGAGAGGTAGGTTGGGTGTTGCACGAAATAGTTACGTCAAGCCACATCGGGCCGCTCAGTTCTTGCCTACATAACACACACACACACACACACACACACACACACACACACACAGGATTATAGTTATGATAATTATATGTATGATGTAGGTTGAATGATTCTCTTCTGCCCCATTTTTTCTCTTTCTCTCTCTCCCTCTCTCCTACTCTCCTGCTCTTTCCCTTGACCCCTTCCTTCCCCTTCCGCCTTCTTCCTCCTCCCCCTCCCATACCCTCTTGCTTACTCTCCCGTCTCTCCCTGTCCGTTTAATTTTTCCCTCCCCTCCCATCTCTTTCCCACTCCTACCTCCTCCTCCTTCCATGTCCTCCCCCTTCATCTCCCCTCCATCTTCCTTGCCCTCATCTCCCTCTCCCTCTTACCCTCCCCCTCTCCCTCTTCCCCTCCCTCCCTCTCCCCTCCCCCTCTCCCTCTTCCTCTCCTCCTCTCCCTCATCCCCTTCCTGTCCTCTTCCTCTTCCCCTTCCCTTCCCCCTCTCCCTCTTCCCCTCCCCCTCCCCTTCCCCCTCCCCCTCCATGTCACTCATCTTCCCCCACTTTCTCCCCCCCCCCCGTCTCGTCATCCAGTCAGGAGTAAAAGGTTTCCCCTAAGTCTTCGGTCTAATCAACCCGCATTTCGCTGACTAGATGACCCGGAGGAGGGGGGGGGGTTATGAGAAAGGAAAGGGGTTGGGTGGGGAAGGATACAGGGAGAGGAAGCGAGAAGGAGAGAGAGAGAGAGAGAGAGAAGGAAGTGGGATGATGGGCAGGACAGGGTATAGTGGAAGAAAGGGTGGGAAGATGAGAGAAGGGGAGAAGCGGAAGGAAGTGGGGAGGCGAGAGGTGAGAGAAAGAAAGAGGGATAGAAAAGAAGGGGAAGGAGGGAGGGATTTTGGAAGTGAGGGGCAGGGTGGAAAAAAGGGGGAGGGGAGGGGAGAGGAGGAGAGGAGAAGAGAAGTAAAAGTTTAGGAGGGAAATGCGCTCTGTAAGGTGGCATGCAGGCTAATCACAACAAACGCTCACAGTTGCTCCATAAATGACCATAAATTGTTGGAAAGTAATTACGCCTTCGAAGTCTTATTTAGGTACTTGAGAGGGACGCCTTCACGGGGTGGCACCGATACACTAACGTCCCTCAACTACCCCCCTATCCCCGAAAGTAGGATGGTTGATTGCAGGAGATGGGAAACCTCAGCCTGCAGCACACTGGGTTCACGTTCAGATGAGCCTTAGATCACAACAACATCACCCTCTTAAATTTTAACCCACGCAGTCTGGTGCCGTACTTTCTGTTTTGGTTTATTCAGGCTATTTCCAGACGATTTTTTTCAGTATAGGAGAGACTTTGCATTGGAGGGGTTAGATGTGGCCCTCAGTGTCACGAATCAATTCGCGACATTTCCTTTTTGTGAGAAGCCACGAACTAATAGTGGAAAACTCACTGTGTATCGCTCAGTTAACCGTTTCTCTCTCCATTTCGGGGTATACTTTTCAAATAATTCGTCACCGTTTTCAAAAAGTGACCGATTTAATGCACGTCACTAAGTGCGCTACTGAGCGATACAATTATTTCTTTATCGTTTGCCTCTGCTTCATTCAACCGTTAGCCACGCCTTCTTCCGGTGGCCTGTGCGTACTGCTTATGCATTATTTGAATTCAGTTTAGTGTTTACTGTGACGGAGACAGGACCTGTGCAGCAGTGCGAGAGGTCAGCTAGTACCCAAACTCCACTTACAGTTTCTCCAAGCTCCCACCTTTAGTTCTCCAGCTTTGGGTGATACACCGCATTCATTGACTAGTATTTCCTTTGTGTATTTTGTAGTCTTAAGAGTTTAGTTAAGGTGTTTTTCCTAGGCGTAAGTATTTAGCTTCTGTGTGAGTGAGCGAGTGCGTCTCATTTAATTTGATTTGAAATGTAATGTTAAATTTGTTTTTGTAATTAATAAATTTAACAGTTCTATTTCTTGAGCTTAATGTAGAGTAAAAATCTTGTTTCATTTCTCCATAATTAAGCTTATATTTTCCATATAGCTCCTAGATTGCATAAACGTTTGCTTTCATAACTGGTACTTAGACCAGTCTTGTTGTAATAACTTAAAAACCGTTTTGCCAGGAGTTAATGCATCAGCAAGAACCTGATGTTATTATTATTAGTATTAGTTATTTATTGTCAGGGGTGATGTAACTTTCTCCAGAGGCTAACAGTACAGTAATTCAGCAATTGTGAGTAATTAGTCTCTGCTGTGTACTGTTGAGAAAGTTTATAAATTCTCGTTCTTAGAGAATCGTGCACAAGCCAGCGTAAAGTAATCGTTGCTTGATGTAGCAAGACAATCATTGTCTCTGCGCTTCAATATTATTGAATATAAATATCAATTTAAATAATATTTAAGCATATATTTCAAAATTACCGTGTTATTAAAAACCCCGTGACAATTGGCGACCTCATTCCAGGATATTAACTCCTAGCTATAAAGCTACTCACGAGATAGTGCTCACTCATTCATATTTAGGTATTTATCATTAAAGTTTATAGACACAAGTTTACTGGTGTTTACCGTTAAATTTAGCAAGTGAATTTTGCTTTATCAATCCATAGAGTACTTAACTCTAGTTTATTCTTGGTAACGCCAGACGATTTTATTCGCTCCTGGGAAGTCGCCGTACCCATTGTGTTTATTATTGAGTCTTCCCAGTCATTTACATTTTTTATTTATTCTTTGCCAGTTAACTGGATAAGACTGGTCACCACTAGCTTGTGTCTGTACTCTTTACTTTTATTTATTAGTATTCGTCGCTAAGCAGTCAGTGCTCAATTTCGGGTTGCTTAATAAATTAGCGCCATGGCTACCGCTGTATTTGTACAGGAAGCCAAAGATATTGGTCTCACAGACCCAGAGAAAATACAGAGTTACGTTCTCTCACGGTTCAATTACGAGCAAGAACGTGAGAAAGATGCTCGTGAAGAGCGTAGGATTCAGCGCGAATGCGAGCGAGAACAGCGCGAATACGAGCGAGAACAGCGTGAGGAACGTGAAAGAGAGCGTGCTTATGAACAAGAGCAGCGTGAGAAAGAGCGCGAATACGAGCGGGAACAACGAGAACACGAACGTGCCGAGCGAGAAGCACGAGAAAAACATGAACTTGAAATGATGAAGCTCAAGCGAGATTCCTTGGCTTCAGACACGTCTGGTGCAGTTGATCCAAGCTCCACGAGCTTTCTCCCTGCACATGTCCTGGCGACCCCACGCATCAAGCTTCCTTCATACAAGGAAAGCGAGCGAATCGAGCCGTACATAGCTCGTTTTGAGGACATGGCAGACATGTATCAACTGGATGAGGCAGCTAAGCGGCTTCAGTTTCTTAGTTTATTTGAGGGCCCTGCCCTCGATATTCTCCACAGAATTCGTGGAGACAATCTCACATATGAGATGATGAAAGCTGCACTCATTAAGGCGTATGGTCTCACAGTAGACGACGCCAAAGTTCAGTTCATGCGAGCTCGTCTCCAAGACAAGGAGACAGCTGTTCAGTTCCTTGATCGTCTCACAGCTTACTTAAATGAGTGGATGGAGAAAGATGAAACTCCTTCCACGCGTGAGGGGATAATTGACCTTATGCTGCGTACACAGCTAGAGAGGTCGTGGCCTGCTGAGCTCATAGCACAGCTTAAGATCTGCCAGGTGAAAGATGCCAGCCAAATGGCAGAGAAGGCTGACGCATTCTTTACTGCATACGGGTATCAAGCTCGTAAGCAAAACACCTGGAGCAGAAAAGATACTAAGTCTGGGAAGCAGTCTCAGACTGAATCCCAGCAACAAGGTCATTCTCAGAATAATGGCCAAGGTCCAAAACCGCAGTGGAAGGACCAGGGGCAAAACACTCAGAAACCTGAGTGGAAGAGGTACAACAAGTACCCTAACCAGCAGCAGTATCAGCCACGCAACCGACCGACGGGACAAAGTTTTTCACCACCAGCTCAAAAGAGGCAGGAAGCGAATGCAGCCTTCATTCCTCAGCAGCAGCCTGGTGGTCACGTCCCTACCAGTGTGGGTACTCCCCCACAGTTCACTAGTCCCACAGTGACAGTGAACCCCCCTCCACAGATGGCCAATGTTCCATCTTCCCAATATAACCCTCAAGGCACAATGTTTGCCACATCAATTCAGCAGCCTCATGAGTGGCTAGCTGCTTCCTCCACAGGCCCTCCCACAGGTGACAGTACCTTCCTTGTTCAGCCAGGGTTTGTGGGAGACATTCCTGTGAAGGTCCTGAGAGACAATGGTTCCTCAGGTTGCTCTGTCAAGCAGAGTCTAGTTCGGCCTGAGCAGTATACAGGTCGACAGATCCATGCAAGCCTTATTGATGGATCAGTGAGATTGTTCCCTGAGGCATGTATCCAGGTGGCATCTCCATTTTATACTGGTACGACACTTGCAGTTGTCATGCCAGAGCCTCTATTTGACTTTATAGTAGGCAATATTCAAGGAGTCAAGGATAGTTGCTCCGATGACGCTACTCAGACTTCGGCTGCTGCGGTGACACGAGCCATGACTGAGGCTCCAGACTGTGTCACCCCAGTGATCATTGAATCGCCGCAAGATCTGATGTGCAGTCAACTTGTTGTACAAGAACAACATTCTGACCCGACACTTGCTGCCGTGCGGAATAAACAAAAGGGTCGAGTGATTAAGTATTCACGGGGAGGTCGAGCCAAGTTCCTTCGCAAACAAGGACGGCTCTACCGTGAGTCACGAACACCCGAGGGCGAGGTTCGACTGCAGTTTGTCGTTCCCGCCAAGTACCGCCTAGCAGTGTTACAATGGGGTCATTGTCCAGCCTCAGGAGGTCACCTGGGCAAAAGGAAGACCCAGGGCCGTATCCGAGCTGACTTTTTCTGGCCAGGGATGGGACGAGACATAGACAGTTTTGTCCGTTCCTGCAGTGTGTGCCAAAGTATCACCACTGATCAGGGACATGCCTTTCCTGTGCCATTTATAACCACACCTGTAATCTCTGAGTCAGTTGAGAGACAGGGTAGTGGTGAAGTGGGTGCAGACCTGATGTCTCGCCCATTGGCCCCACAGGACACAGTATGTCCAGGGCCTGTACATGCATATTATGTACCTTAAGTTAAGGGGGAAGTTGAGAGGCGACTTGAGGCTATGGAAGACCCAAGTTTGCACAAGGATTCTCAGCTTCCCGGTACTAATATAAGTATTGTATTGTAGGTTAAGGGGGAAGTTCGAGAGAGAACTCCGCAGAGGTGACTTGAGGCTATGGAAGACCCAAGTTTGCACAAGGATTCTCAGCTTCCCAGTACTAATAGAAGTACTGTAGGTTAAGGGGGAAGTTCGAGAGAGAACTCCGCAGTGGCGACTTGAGGCTATGGAAGACCCAAGTTTGCACAAGGATTCTCAGCTTCCCAATACTAATATAAGTATCGTAGGTTAAGGGGGAAGTTCGAGAGAGAACTCCGCAGAGGCGACTTGAGGCTATGGAAGACCCAAGTTTGCACAAGGATTCTCAGCTTCCCAATACTAATATAAGTATTGTAGGTTAAGGGGGAAGTTCGAGAGAGAACTCCGCAGAGGCGACTTGAGGCTATGGAAGACCCAAGTTTGCACAAGGATTCTCAGCTTCCCGGTACTAATATAAGTATTGTATTGTAGGTTAAGGGGGAAGTTCGAGAGAGAACTCCGCAGAGAGGCGACTTGAGGCTATGGAAGACCCAAGTTTGCACAAGGATTCTCAGCTTTCCGGTACTAATATAAGTATTGTATTGTAGGTTAAGGGGGAAGTGAGAACTCTGCAGAGGCGACTTGAGGCTATGGAAGACCCAAGTTTGCACAAGGTTTCTCAGCTCTCCGATATTAATATAAGTACTGTAGGTTGAGGCACAGGTTGAGGACCCGTGTGCAGTTCGAGGCTATGGAAGACCCGAGTTTGCACAGGGATTCTCAACTTGCCGACCATAATTGTGTGCTATAATTAATGGCGACCTCGAATGTACGTCGTAGCACTGACTGCTAGGCAGAGAGTAATTGTAACATGATAAAATTTTGTCTCATTGACACTTTTGATGCTCCACCTCAATTGGTTTTGCAGGTTCAGCAATGGGTGTAGCAGTTTTGCTGTGCGGGCCAGCTGATCGTCTGCCGCACGCTGCCGCCTCTTCTCCTCTGCCTTCGTCGTCGCCATATTATTTACTGTGTCATTTTACACATAGGTACAGTTACACTACAACTGTCACACCTACACCGAGTATTACATACACCACGCTACACAACAATTAGTTGTCAGTGTAAATGTAGCGAATTTTCGCTCAGTTTGACCTGAGTACAGGATTTTCACCGTCGTCACGGAGTTTTTCCCTCAAGCTTGCTTCTATTAACGTAAATACGAGGTTTTTCGCTCACTGACGACTGCGACTTTCTCCTGTAGCAGGATAGCACACACACCACAGTGTGAATCTTGTGTGACTGAGTTAGGATTTATATGTATGTATATTGAAATCTTTCTTCTGAAGGAAGAAAGATTTAATTTTCATGGGGCGTAATGTCACGAATCAATTCGCGACATTTCCTTTTTGTGAGAAGCCACGAACTAATAGTGGAAAACTCACTGTGTATCGCTCAGTTAACCGTTTCTCTCTCCATTTCGGGGTATACTTTTCAAATAATTCGTCACCGTTTTCAAAAAGTGACCGATTTAATGCACGTCACTAAGTGCGCTACTGAGCGATACAATTATTTCTTTATCGTTTGCCTCTGCTTCATTCAACCGTTAGCCACGCCTTCTTCCGGTGGCCTGTGCGTACTTTATGCATTATTTGAATTCAGTTTAGTGTTTACTGTGACGGAGACAGGACCTGTGCAGCAGTGCGAGAGGTCAGCTAGTACCCAAACTCCACTTACAGTTTCTCCAAGCTCCCACCTTTAGTTCTCCAGCTTTGGGTGATACACCGCATTCATTGACTAGTATTTCCTTTGTGTATTTTGTAGTCTTAAGAGTTTAGTTAAGGTGTTTTTCCTAGGCGTAAGTATTTAGCTTCTGTGTGAGTGAGCGAGTGCGTCTCATTTAATTTGATTTGAAATGTAATGTTAAATTTGTTTTTGTAATTAATAAATTTAACAGTTCTATTTCTTGAGCTTAATGTAGAGTAAAAATCTTGTTTCATTTCTCCATAATTAAGCTTATTTTCCATATAGCTCCTAGCTTGCATAAACGTTTGCTTTCATAACTGGTACTTAGACCAGTCTTGTTGTATTAACTTAAAATCCGTTGTGCCAGGAGTTAATGCATCAGCAAGAACCTGATGTTATTATTATTAGTATTAGTTATTTATTGTCAGGGGTGATGTAACTTTCTCCAGAGGCTAACAGTACAGTAATTCAGCAATTGTGAGTAATTAGTCTCTGCTGTGTACTGTTGAGAAAGTTTATAAATTCTCGTTCTTAGAGAATCGTGCACAAGCCAGCGTAAAGTAATCGTTGCTTGATGTAGCAAGACAATCATTGTCTCTGCGCTTCAATATTATTGAATATAAATATCAATTTAAATAATATTTAAGCATATATTTCAAAATTACCGTGTTATTAAAAACCCCGTGACACTCAGTAACCCCTTCACCATTACGGGACTCGACTAACCTGAAGAAAAAATCGTCTGAGAATAATAAGAATGAAATACAGATGGAAGGAGTTTATTGTGCAGTCCTATTTTGGGAGGGTAATATTTTGGGATCCTGAATATTATAGTGTGTGTGTGTGTGTGTGTGTGTGTGTGTGTGTGTGTGTGTGTGTGCGCGCGCTTATTCCCCCCCCTCTCTCTCTCTCTCTCTCTCTCTCTCTCTCCCTTTCTGTCTTTTCCATGTAATCTCCCCCTTCCATATTTTTCCTTTCCCCCATTACCTATTTCCTTTTCAGCTCTTCCTCTTTGTCTTCCTTTTTGTCTGCCTTTTCGTCTTTCATCCCTTATATCCTATTTCTTTTCCAATTTCCATACCTTGCCACTTTCACCCCTCGCCCTTCCCTCCCGCCTCTACTCCCTCCCATTCCATCCCATCCCGCCCTAGCCCATCACCCCTCCGTCTTCTCCTACTCCTTCCTCTTTACCATACTCCTCCCCATTCCATCTTTCCTATCATCTCCTCACGCCTCCCATATCCCCCATCACCATCCCACCTCATCCCATCACTTCTGTGTCCCATCTCATCCCTTCCTACCTATCCCACTCCTCCTCATCCCATCTTTTCTACTCTCTAACCCATCACATCATCTACCCCACCTCCTTCCCACCCCATCCCATCACCTCTATCCCATCCCATCCCATCCCATCCCTTCCTACCGGTCTTACTCCTCCCCATAACATCTTTCCTTCATCCTCTTCACCCCTTCCATCTCTCCCCTCTCTACCCCATCCCATCCCATCCCATCCCATCCCATCCCTTCTAACCTGTCTCGCCCCTCCCCATTCCATCTTTCCTCCCTCCCTCTCGCCCCTCCCTTCCTCTCCCTCTCTTGAACCGTGAATGAGAGTCTTAAGCCCCTTGTAAGTTTGTACACATAGGACACACACGGCTTCTCTCAGCCACTCATGCACGCAGAGGAAGGCAGACAGGCAGGTAGGCAGTAGGTAACCAGGTAGGCAAGCAGGCAGGTAGGAAGACAGACGGGGAAGTAGATATTTAGGTAGGCAGACAGGCAGGTAGGCAGTAGGTAAGCAGGTAGGCAAGCAGGCAGGTAGGAAGACAGACGGGGAAGTAGATATTTAGGTAGGCAGACAGGCAGGCAGGTAGGCATGTAAGGAGGCAGGCAGGTAGATAGGCAGGCATATAAGTAGGCAGGCAGGTAGATGGACAAGCAGGTAAGTAGGAAGGCAAGGAGGTAGGCAAGCAAGTAGATGGGCAGGCAGGCAGGCGGGAACGCAGGTAGGCAGCCAGACAGGCAGGTAGTGCTGAGGGAAGCAAATACAAAGCAAGAGGAAGGCCAGCAAGCAGACGGGGAGACATGGGGGCAGTGTTGCAAGAGGTAGGTAGGCCGTGATGGAGGTATACTCAATTCACCTTAACTTGGCCCACACTTTCTTCCTTGTGCAGATTATTTCACATAGCTCAGCGACATAATGAGAAGGTATTACGACTGTACATCCTTCCCATAGCACTTTTTCGTGACTAGCATTATATCCCAGTGTTCATCTTATGATACATCTCAGAATTGAAGGTGTAGGCCAAGGCAGAGAGCAAAGGATATAGTAAGTAAGCAGGTGGCAGGTAGTAGGAAGGCAAACAGGAAGGTAGGCAGGCAAATAGGCAGTGATGAAGGAGTCAGGTAGGTAGACAAGGGGCAGGTGGTAGGTGCGTAAACATGGATGAAGGTAGTTAGATAGGGAGCAAATGGAGCAGGCAATTTGTAGTGAGACGGCAGGACTGAGATGAAGACACGGGAAAGAGAGAGAGAGAGAGAGAGAGAGAGCGAGAGGAGGGGGGTTATGATTAATCTCCTTCCCTTCCTTCTTTTCTTCTTCGTCTTCGTCTTCGTCTTTATTATTATTATTATTATTATTATTATTATTATTATTATTATTATTATTATTATTTTATTCGTCCTCCTTGCTTCTCTTCAGAGTTCCTTCATTTCACTTCCCTTTCCCTTCCGTATTGGCCCGTCCCTTTCCCTCCCCTCCCTTTACTCACCATCACTTCTTAAGCTCCCTGTATAGTATTAGAGGGAGTCACAAACTTTCCTCCCCCTCCCCCCCACCCCTCCCCAGTTCTCTCCTCCACACCCCTCCACTCTACCCTCTCTTTTTCTTACATCTCTTTTTCACCTCCCCCTCCCTGTCCATTCCCCCTTCCTTCTCCCAACCCTCCTTCCACTCTCCACTGTAACCCTTCCTTATCTCGTCCCTCCACTTCATCCTTCCTCTCCTCTTGCCTCCTTCTCTCTCTCATTCCCTTATCCTCTTTCTCTCATTTTTTTTTTTGTATGTGCTCTTCTTCCATAAATTATGTTTTCATATCTTAACCTAATTTCTGTCTGTCTGTCTGTCTCTCTCTCTCTCTCTCTCTCTCTTTCTCTCTCTCTCTCTCTCTCTCTCTCTCTCTCTGAACACCTGTAATTAGAGAGTAATCTTTAAATTAGTGTTCAGGGCAGTCAGCCTCTAGCTTCATCAGTTATCCATTCTTCTTGCTACATGACCTGCCCACCTTCATTTCTGCTCTTTTATAATCTCTGTTATGTCTTTGACATTAGTCTCCTCTCTCGCCCAAGTTGATCTCTTCCTGTCTCTCAAGGATATTCTTATCATTTACCTTGATATTAGTCTCCTCTCTCACCCAAGTTAATTGATCTCATTCCTGTCTCTCAGGGATGTTCTCATCATTGACCTTGACATTTGTCTCCTTTCTCACCCAGGTTGATCCTTTCCTGTCTCTCAAGGATATTCTTAACACTGACGTCTCCATTGCTCTTTGAGATCGGATTATTCGGTTCTCCATCGATTTTGTCAGTTTCCAGGTCTCACAACCGCACGTCATAGCTGGGAATATAAAATACTTTTCGTTTCATACACACTGACAAGCTACTTTTCATGATGTCTCTATGTTTACCGAAAGCTTTCCATCCAGCTGTAATGCGTCATTGTATTTCGTTGTCATGGTCTTTCGTTAATTTTAGTATTTGCCCCAAGTCATTGTACTCTTCAATAATTACTTCAAACATTTTTTTATTTATTTTGATGACGCTCTTTGGTATATTTCGATTAAACAATAGTTTTACTCCAGTTCATCTTTAGTCACATCCTAGACTTTCCCTGTTTGGGTCATTTATGTTGTGGTAGGTGGGGGGACTCACCATCCACTCACCCGATGTAGTGCAGCTTTGGGTGTCTGCCCTTTCCTCTCTTCTTTCTATCCTCGTCTGTCTTTCTTTCTTTCATTCTTTCCTCTTCCTTCTGCCTACGGGTGACTTTACACTCCCTCTTCTGTCTTTTATTCCTTCATTCTTTCCTCTTCCTTCTGCCTATGGGTGACTCTACACTGAGTGACAAGCCAAATGGTGTTCTATACACCAGGAAACCATTTACTATGCTGGATGGTAACCATATATATAACCAAATTATGGCGACTGGTGGTTTAGTGGGTAATTAAGGCTCTCCAGTGGGATTGAGCTTGTGCAGGTTCATATCCAAGGGGTGGTTGGGGTTTATTGCCCACTTAATGCCACTCAGGGCTGAGTGAAGCTGGTCACTTTCATCTTAAATGTCAGGACCAACTTGCCTAGCCCCGGGCTCCTACGTTCCTCATGGGGCAACATAGGATTGGATGATGGACGGATGGATGAACGTTTCATGCAGTGTCTCTGCTGTTTTTGAGATAATGAAGATGTCATCTGCAAATCTTAAATGGTTTAAGTTTTCTCCATATGTGTTTACTTCCTTGTTCTCCCAATCAGGCTTTCTGAAAATGCTTTCAAGGCATGCTCTAAATATTTTTGGTGAAATTATATTCCCCTGACGCACTCCTTTCTCAGTTTTTTCCGAGTCTTTATGTAATTTAACAGAAGCTGTTCCCTCTTTATATATGTTTTCGAGTAGTTTTACAATGTTCTCTTTTACTCCTTGTTCCCGCAGTGAATTTATAATTGCTATGTGCTCCTTTGAGTCTAAAACCTATTCGTAATCAACGAAACCTATAAGCACAGAGGTTTATTACATTCTGTAGTTTTCTCAGTTAGCTAAGTCATTGTGTGTAGATGATCAGTCGTCGAATCACAGCCTCGGAATCATGCCTGCTCACTTTTTTTTTTTTTTCAAATTTGTTGTTATTCTGTTTGTGAGGATGTAGTGAAGAATTTGTAAATAACTGATAAGCTCTAGGTCGATTCCGGTAGTTACTAAGATCTGTTAGGTCGCCTTTCATGCAAAGGAAAATAACTTGCAGTACACCATGTTTTGGATTTTTTTTTTTTCGTAATACATTGGGTAAATAAGTGTGCAAGCCTGTTTTGAACTTCTCCTGCATCCTACAGCAAATCTGCTGCTATTCCATCTTCTCGTGGGGCATTTCCTCCTTTCATACTTTAAAGAGGGATGTGTTTTTTGCCTAGTGTTACCGGTGCCCCTGGTTTCTCATTTGTGTCATCTGAAAAGTTAGCTATCGATACTCTTGGCTTTGATACATACAGTTCTCTGTAAAATTCTTCAGCTCTCTTCACTATCTTCTCTCTGCATTTAATGACTTCACCATTTTTGTTTTTGAGTGATATAATTTGTTGCATTCATAGTGCCATTTTGCTTGAGACTTGTTTCAGACTTTTTTCCTTTTTGATGGTTTCTTTGATCCGATCCATGTCTCTCTTTCGTTTTTCTTTCCCCTGTCTCTTGTTGATAAACTTATTCAGTTCCGCTCTTCCTATTTCATCCTTCTTTGTTTTTACTTTCTTCTCCTTTCTTGTTTTCATGAGCTCGAGGGTCATCATCGAATACTTGTTGGCCTTTGGTGTATTAGCTTTCCCTGATACCTCCACTGATTCCCTTAATATTTTGTTAGTCCGTCATTGAACTAATCAGTGTTGCACTCAGCATAACATAGAGCCGGAAATCCGTTCTTTTCTACTTGAAAGGCAGCTTTGTTTTCTCTTGCTTTTATTGGGCCTACCATTTCATTTTTAACCAGTTTTTTCGTTTTTGCTTCTGAAACTGATTTTGGCTGTGCAGCAAACCATTCTGTGGTCACTTCCTATATTTACTTTTTGATAACTGTGGCATTAGCGATTGTGTTGCTCATATCTGCTAAAATGAAGTCGATTTCATTCTTTGTTTTTCCATATGGACTCCTCTAGGTCCATTTTCTTCCTGTTCTTGTGTGAAAGAATATTTTCAGTATTCTCATGTAATACATTTCAGGAAAATCTACCATCATTTCACTTCTGTCATTCCTCTCTCCTGCTCCGAATTTTCCCATACATGCTTCTCAATTTTTCAACTTCCCAACTCTTGCATTGAAGTCTCCCATGAGTGTAGTACATGTGGTTTTTCCTTCTTCCGTAATCTTGGAGATGTCATCACAGAACGTTTTTATTTCTTCTTCATCCGTGCTTTGAGAAGTGGGTGCATATATTTTTGTTACTTTTAGGGTGTGTCTTTGCATAGTCTAATTACAATTCATGCTACACTGTCAGACACACTGCTCGTTTTAACAGTGTTCTTTGCAAGATTTCTGTTAATTAGAAATCCTACACCACTAACTCTTTCATCCTGCTTTCCTCTGTAGTGGAACAGGTGGTTGTTGCCTTGGAGCTGAATTAATTTTTCTTCTTTTCTGTGGATCTCGCTCAGACCTATACTATCCCAAGTGAAGTTATCTAATCCAGTCATTAATGTATCAAGTTTGTAATCTTTTGCGAAACATCTTACATTGTACGACTAGATTTTCTTGGGTTTCAGTTTGCTTAATGTTCCAGTCTCTGAGTTGCCGAGACAGTGCCTGCTCACTATCGGTGGCACGCTGCACGTAAACGCAGGAGGCAGTGCCGTTGGGCGCTTAGTAAACAATGATCCAATAGGAACGTCCGTGAAGCTATTAGCAGTAGACTTCATGTTTGGTTGGGAGGATTGTGGCAAATAATCTCACTTTCCTGTCACCTACTTTCTGGTGAAATGTAATTCTTTGTGCCACCTTATTCAGTATACCCGGTGAAGCCCTAGATATTTATACGGAGTCCCATGATCCGCGCCGTCTAAGACTGTGTGTGCATGTTTTTCTGATCTATCTATCTATATATATATATATATAGATAGATAGATAGATAGATAGATAGATAGATATAGATATAGATACACACACACACACACACATATATCAACCTCTAGTCACCCAGTAGCGGGGCATAATAACCCTAGGCGATTGGATTAAACCACGCGCTGACTGTGATTTAATAAACATTCACCCCCGTACCGAGAATAAACAGAAAATAATGAAATAACTAAATAAAATTCGAAAGTACACAACGAAACAAAATAGAACAAAACACCATCACACGGCGCCAAAAATTCACGCCAAAATGGAAATCCAAAAGTTATATGCAAATTTTTAACCAAGCATTTAAACTGGATTCCCGAGCTATTGTTGGAAAGGCTTTTGTTAGTCTCTGAAAATTGCCGCCGAGGACACCATTACCCTCTTCAGCACGAGCACACGAATGATTTCCTTATAGTCTTGCTTTGTCCGGACGATTTAATTCATTTATTCAGATTAGGATTTATCTCTTGCACAGAAGGGGTTCATGAAGGCGATACCTATGCTCTCCCAGTCTGAAGTGTCTCGCCTGACTTAGATTGAACAATCGTCTTTAAAGTGACTCACAGCAGCACAAATTAAAATGAAGTCATCGGAGTGAAGGGACTCTACCACTTCAGTATGATGTCGTCTTTGGTACTTCATTCTTTACTACCGCAAGACGATTTTTAATAATGTCTTATGTATTTTGTTCTTGCTACCACCAAACCTCTACCCCACCCGCTAAAAGCTGGAGCCACATATCTTTACATGTCACCACTTGAGCAGTAACACCATCCACCTCGGTTGTGATAAGCAGAGAATATCATATCAAGGGTTTATGTAATGGTATTCTCCCAAAGATGTAAACAAAACTACATGCTCATTTCCAAAAAGTAAATGAAAACAGTTTTCCACCTACAAAGTAAACAATAGCACGTGTTCACCCCCAGAGCAAACAGACATGTGGTCACCCTGAAGAAGTACACAAAAACACGTGATCATCCAGAAATTAAAACACACACACACACACACACACACAGCGAATAATATAAACTTAATATTTATTTTTCATGAACACAAAGTCCAATTGCAATCCCGCCCGAAAGTTACTGAGAGAGAGAGAGAGAGAGAGAGAGTGTGTGTGTGTAAGGTAAGGTATAGTGAACTGTGTGTATATATGCATGTTTACAGATATGTAGGTGAGGTAAGGCTGTGTGTACATGCTTCTGTGTGTATACAAAGAAGGTAAAGCATCTTTTGTCGTGTGTACAGGGAGGGAGGAAGGGAGAGAAACGGAAGGGAGGGGTGGAGGGGAAAAGAGGAGGAAGAAAACGGAAGGCTGGAGAGAAAAAATGGAAGAGAAGGGAAGGTTAGGAGAAGAAGAGCTAAATGAAAGGAAGGGTGGAGAGAAAGAGAGAAAGGAAAGGAAACGTGAGTAGAAGAAGGGAAAAGAAGGGAAGGGTGAAGGGAAAAGGAGAGAAAAGGAGTTAACGGTGGAGGGAAAAGATAGAAAAATGAAGAGAATGATGGAGCGAAAAGGAGAGAGAGGAAGGAAAAGATGGAGATAAAAAAAAAGAGAGAGGGAGGGAAGATTAGAAAGAAAAAAGAGAAGAATGGAATGGTGGAGGGAAAGAAGCGAGAAAGTACGGAGAGAGAGAGAGAGAGAGAGAGAGAGAGAGAGGAAGGGAAGGGTGGAAGGAAAAGAGAAAAAGGAAGGGAATGATGTAGAGAAAAAAGAAAGGAAGGGAAAAGGAGGAGAGAGAGTGAGAAGAACAGAGTGAAGTTGGAGAGAGAGAGAGAGAGAGAGAGAGAGAGAGAGTCAATCTTAATTAAGCGAATGTAGGCAAAAGAGAGAGAAAATAGAGAGAGAAAGGGAGGGAAGAAAAATGGAAACCCTCAGAGGTAAGGAGAGAAGGGGAGAGAGATTAAAGAGAATGGAGAGAGAATTGAAGTGTGAATGAGAGAGATCAAGTGCAAGTCTCCGATGCTC
This sequence comes from Coenobita brevimanus, assembly GCF_032717465.1. NCBI lineage: Eukaryota > Metazoa > Arthropoda > Malacostraca > Decapoda > Coenobitidae > Coenobita > Coenobita brevimanus. The sequence continues at coordinate 43,065,174 of NC_137014.1, forward strand.
TCTCTCTCTCTCTCTCTCTCACACACACACACACACACACACACACACACACACACACACACACACACACACACACACACACACACACACACACACACACACACACACACACACACACACACACACACACACACACACACACACACACACACGCTCCCCGAGAGTCAACAAATGGGAGTGTAAACCCCTCAAAGGCTGGGAGAGAGAGAGAGAGAGAGAGAGAGAGAGTTATAACTATCATCCTGGTGCTCTTAACTCTTGCCAGTCTCACATTTTCGTATTTACTATCGTCATTTAAGCAACAGATTAATGCGTCTGGAGATAGCAGGAATATAAAAATAATAATGATAATAATAATAATAATAATAATATTGGTAATAATAATAATAATAATAATAATAATAATAATAATAATAATAGTCACTGTGTCTAACCTTTCATCTCAACGCCGTCAGTTCCGTCCACTCTCTCTCACCTCACCATTATCATCATCATCACCGCGGCGCTCCCTTCCACTCTTTCAAAGACTCATTTTCTTAGACCAATAAAGGCTCTATAGCACTTCTTTGTTACTAGTTTTTTCTTCATTCTTTTCGTTTGTTGTCTTTGTCTTTCCTTTTTCATGTTTGGCACAGTAATACTTTCTTTTCATTTACGTATTGAACTATGCGGATATTTAAAAGGAAGACATTTAAGGTGACTGACTTGGTACGCGTCCCTGAGTGTGATTTTGGGAGCGGTAAATCCAAACTACCTCTAATTTAAAACTGTTGTGGGCCATGTATGATTGAACGGCCTAAATCCACTTGCTCACCAGGCGTCTCTTTGTTTATATGGTTACCATCCAACGTGGTAATTGGTTTCCTGTGATACAACAAACCATTTGGCTTGGTGCTTCGTGTAGAAGCGTCTAAAGGCAGTACTGCATCAAATGAGGGGATGGTGGGTGCCCCCATGTTCCACAAATAACGTAGAAAATAATGTTGATGTTTAGTATGCAGAATAAATAGATTAGAAAAAGGTGTTAAGAAGCCTGCTAAATCGAAGAGAAAGTTTCCTATGTCGACGAGAGAGCCCCCTAGGTGGACGAGAAAGCCGCCTGGGTGGACGAGAAAGCCTCCTACGAGAATACGGCTTAGAGGCCGGGTCTGCGTGGTTATTGTTGGGCGTGGCTGGTTCCTGGTGGTAATTAGCAGTTTGGGGAAGGAAGGAAGGACGCTGTGGCCACAATGACGCTTCCCCAATTAAAAGCAGCGCTGCCCTGGGTTGTGCCTGACACGCTGGCAGTGGCTGGATGGCGGTGGGAGGTTGTACGGATCATAATATCTGTGTGATCTACCTATCTATCTGTCTGACTCTGTGTGTGTGTGTGTGTGTGTGTGTGTGTGTGTGTGTGTGTGTGTGTGTGTGTGTCTATACCTGTATTGCCATTTGTTATATACTCGTATATATATATACTGTACATACATAGGGTGGTCTTTATATAACGCTTGTCTTCCACTCTGACCGGCCATTTCTCTTGTGTTGCGGAGACGGATCAGTCAAGGTTTGCCAGTGTTTGCCCTGTATCATATTTTTTATACCCTACTCTCACTTCCACATTCACTCTCAAACATACTGAGCTGTCCCCGCAATAGGCTACATAAGATACTGCCAGGTGAGTTTCCAGTGGGGCGGTATTTGCAAACCACCTTGGACACACATATTTATACTATCCTTCTTGCTTTGTCATTGTAATTTTATTTAAGCCAACGCTAGAGAGAACATTTATCACTCTTATGCAGTAGTTCAGCGTTACATTGACTCCCCCACTACGAGGAGTTTCCGCTAAACTGAGGGAAATCATTTGAGGGTAGCAAGAGATAAAGGAAGATGTTGTGATACTGATGGGGTCAATTGACAGTTTTTTAAATCCTTCCACTAGGGTCATATACCGCAAACTGAACTACATCAATTGGAGGAAGCAAATACAAAGTCATTAAGTTGATGATTACAAGAGGTAGTGACTGGCTGAGTAAAATCGTGTGGAGGTATCGATAATGAAACTGAAATGCATTTAATATCACTGAGGGGAAAGACATATTGGTATTTCTGGTTGCAGTAAAGGCTGTTGTTGACCAATTTCACTCGACCCTTCACCTACACTGGACCAAACAGACGCCAAAAGGTGAAATGTGGATGGTTTTAGGTCAGAGGAGGAATGACCAATATAGACCCGATGGTGTAATAGCAGACTCATATCACACATTGCCAGCAGAGACTGAGACCAATATTACTAGCAGAGATTGAGACCAACATTTCTAGCAGAGACTGAGACCAACATTTCTAGCAGAGACTGAGACCAACATTTCTAGCAGAGACTGAGACCAACATTTCTAGCAGAGACTGAGACCAACATTTCTAGCAGAGACTGAGACCAACATTACTAGCAAATCTCATACCAGTTACTAGCAAAGACTTCTGCCAATAATACTCGCAAATACTCAGATCAGCTTTACTAGCGAGGTAAATAGTGGACGATGTCGAGCTGAGAGGTGAACATAGAAAGTTGAAACCGAACAATACAAAGTGAAAACCGAATACTGGGAGTGTGACAAGCAAGGGAAACGCCCAAAGGATAGATGGAGGGGAACAGGGAAAGTGGCAGACGGTGAGGAAGGGTGAAATCTGAATACTGAAGTCACCCCTAAGTTGAATATAATCTCGTCGCTGTTGCTCTCTGGAAATTATTAGAAAACAGAGATGACTGCTAATATCTTTTTAAACATATATCTTTGCATTGAGAGAGAGAGAGAGAGAGAGAGAGAGAGAGGCACCACGAACAAGCACCCTAGTGTTTTCATTCATGTTCACTAATATTTCTCCCTTCTTCATTCCAGGTGAGTGTGATTACCTGAGGTAGGGGTGTACAGGGGTGAGTAAAAAAAATCTGTACCCTTTTCACCACTAGAATATGGTGCTGGTCACGAAGAAGTGCTATAAAATTCATGTTGACGTGTAGGACTGTGAAGAGATTAAGACTGGAATATGTCGATAGTCAATAAGTTCTGTGGAAAAGATGTTGAGCAGTAACAAGATATTAACACTAGAGTAAGATGCTAGTCACGAAGAAGTGCTATGGAAATGATTGTAAGGGAGTTGTGATAATTAGTTTGCAGAAGGACAAAAATCTCCTCCAAGAAAAATATTGACGAACTATAGGGGGGAATATTGCTCTCTCTCTCTCTCTCTCTCTCT
>NC_137014.1:43073410-43093410 GCF_032717465.1 Coenobita brevimanus
GGCTCATCTGACTGTGAACCCAGTGGACTGCAGGCTTAAGTTTCCCTCCTTCTTGAAATCCACCATCCACCTTTCGGGGATAGGGAAGTTACTGAGGGATGGTTGTATACCCAGACAGTGGAGCCGCCTCGATGTATCGGTGCCACCACATGAGGGCGTCTCTCTCCAACACCATCAGAGAGAGAGAGAGAGAGAGAGAGAGAGAGGTGGTCAGTATGTAGCTCCCTGATCCTTTCAGTCCGATGACTTTTTTATTCTTGCTACCTCCGACGATTACATCAAGCTTAGGGGAGGCCATTAGTAGTGAAGCTGTTAATGAAGGCTAGTCCCACCAATGAAGGCTAGTCCCACCAGTGATGGCTAGTCCCACCAATGAAGGCTAGTCCCACCAATGAAGGCTAGTCCCACCAGTGAAGGCTAGTCCCACCAGTGAAGGCTAATCTCACCAATGAAGGCTAATCTCACCAGTGAAGGCTAGTCCCACCAATGAAGGCTAGTCCCACCAATGAAGGCTAGTCCCACCAGTGAAGGCTAATCTCACCAATGAAGGCTACACTCACCAATGAAGGCTAGTCCCACCAGTGAAGGCTAGTCCCACCAGTGAAGGCTAATCTCACCAATGAAAGATACTCTCACCAATGAAGGCTAATCCCACCAGTAAAGGTTAATCTCACCAATGAAGGCTAGTCTCGCCAGTGAAGGCTAGTCTCACCAATGAAGGCTAGTCTCACCATCGCTGAATACAATCGACTTCAGGCAACAAGGAAGAAAAAGGCAAATTTTCACCGAACTGAGAAAGAGAGAGAGGGAGAGAGAGAGAGAGAGAGAGAGAGAGAGAGAGAGAGAGAGAGAGAGAGAGAGAGAGATGGGTGGGATTAAAAAAAATATGAGTGTCCAGTGAAGCACATCATACATGGTTGCATTCATTACTCAGATTTTAGGAGTTCCAGCTCCTTCCCACAGGCGATATCATCCACACAGTGCCAAGTTAGCTCCTGTTTGATGTGCGTGTGTGTGTGTGTGTGTGTGTGTGATGAGATCCAATCCTTTTACATTGTCCCGAAACCTAAGCCTCAACACGTTCAGTCCGTCGATGCCGTTTTGTTTTCTCGCTGCTCTGGACGATTTTATTCAGATTATGACAGACCACTAAAATTAAAAATAGTACTGAAGAGGAGAATGAAGGCCGTACTAACTCCTCCAGGTCGAGAAGTCTGTCTTGAGGTGAATAGAAATCTAGGGAGGCAGCAGGAATAGATAAATGCGTCATGGGACTGAAGGGATTAAATCACCACCTTAATCCCGTTCACTATTTTGCAACACGGATTTTAAATGTCTCTTCCTCGAGCCGATCAGACTGGTGGACATAGTTTGGTTTCCCCTTTTGTCCCTGTTCACCCAGTAGCACAGTGAGAGGCCTGGGTGTATATTGGCTGTTGTATATCGTAATGGTCCTTGTGAAGGCGGTAGGTGTGTGTGTAAGCCATCGTCTTCAGTATTCCATGCCTAACCATTCATCACCAGCTTCCGTCCTGTTTTCAGCGCTTTCCATTAGTCATATGTTTTTCCCTTCTCGCTCGTCTATCATTTCTCTCTCTCTCTCTCTCTCTCTCTCTCTCTCTCTCTCTCTCTCTCTCTCAGTTCTGTAAGTAGGAGGTAAATCTTTTTAATGATATTCAAGGCAGGACCCCCTCGTAAGCAATGGAAAGTCTGTGTGGTGAGTGTCTTTGTAAAACACACACACACACACACACACACACACACACACACACACACACACACACACACACACACACACACACACACACACACACACACACACACACACACACACACACACACACACACACACACACACACACACACATTTCTTTCTCTCTCTGCCCACCAACAATTTTCACTTTCCTTCCAACCTTTTTTGCACCCCCGCCCTCTCACCCCTCACCCTCACCCCTGCCCCTACACCCCTCTTCCCCGTCCCCCTCACCCTCCGTCTGACCCAAAGAAATGTGTGGGGTGAAAGTCAGACAGTGCTCCGTTCACTTCCGTCTATGTGTCTGTCCTACTGTCTTTGGGTATTGAGGAAACAGTAGAGAGAGAGAGAGAGAGAGAGAGAGCTGGCCCTTCATTACTATTGCTGTCATTAATGTAATGTATAAAAATCGACTGCCATTGGTGTGGATGAAATGGAAAAAAATGTCAGAACTTTACCCCTCTCACTCTAACTTGGCCTAAAATTACCCAGCTGCACACACACACACACACACACACACACACACACACACACACACACACACACACACACACACACACACACACTCTCTCTCTCTCTCTCTCTCTCTCTCTCCACGTAAGCTATATGATATGGCGTACTGGTAACAAGAGAGCCATACGTAAGTGCTCGTACAGTCTGTAGGAGGGTTCGTAATGCCGTTTTCATAGCGATTTATTTAGCATAGTATACCATATCCTTGTTATTTATGGTTTAGTGTGGAAAATCAGTTGCCAGCTAAGAGGTGTTTGGAAACCTGCAGAGCCACTGGGAATCCGACTTTTGGAGTAGTAGTAATGTAAGAGTTAAAATGTGAAGTAACAAAAGTTTTAAGAAATAGTAAATAAGGAGAGGTAACAGGGCACGAGACTCGGTTGTGTAATATCTGAAGTAATAGAGGGAGATGATAAGTAAAGGAATTAGTAAGAGCTGAAAAGTAAAGTAACAAACTTAAGAAAAAATAAAGTCATGTAAATATCTAAGAGGCAACAAGATACGAGACTCTTGTTGTTGTGTAATACCGGAAGTAACAGAGGGAGGTGATGTCACGGGGCGGTGGTAGTAATGGTAGTGTTGATGTATGGTGCCCTAGGGATATTATTCTTGCCATGTCTACCATTATTTCCATAGCCATAGATACCATACTCGTGACAGGAGAGGAGGACGAGGACGAGGAAGAGGAGGAGGAGGAGGAGGAGGAGGAGGAGTATTATGAGAGAGGGAAAGGAAGCTAGGATTATGAGAGGGCGAAAGGGAAATGCGGATTATGAGAGGATGGAAGAATCAGATTGTGAGAGGGAAAGATGGGAAGATTGTGAGAAGAAATGAGAGAGGAATTAAGTGGTGAAGAGGAGAAAGACTGCAAGAGAGAGATATAAAGGGAAACAGTCGTAATCAGAAAAGGATGATTATATGGGAAGGGAAATGATGGAGGGAGGAAGATTATAGGGGAGAATTGAAGAAGATTTTAAGTGTTAGAAAAGGAAGAAAATTGTGACCTGGAAGGGAAGGTAGGTTATGAAAGGGGGAAAGGGAGGTAAGGGGTTGTGAGCAGAAAAGTGAGGAAGACTTGTAGCAGGACAGTTGGTAAAAATTGTGAATGGTAGAACGAGGGATATTATGAGTGGATTGAGAAATTTGTGTCAGAATGGTGTATTATGAGAGGGAAAATGGAGGTAAGGATTGTGAGTAATAGAGGGAGAAATATTATGATAGGGGAAAAGGGGCGATTGTGAGTAGGAAAGGGAGGAATATCATAAGAGGAGGAAAAAGGGGAGCGTTGGGATTAGGGGAGGAAGAAATATTAGGAGAGGGGAAAAAATGAAGGCATGTGAGTAGGAAAAGAAGGAAGATTATGAGGTAGGAAGAGCAAGTAAGGACTGTTGGTAAGAGGGAGACAGATGAGTGAGTGGGTGGAAAGAGATTTTGTTGGAAAAGGAGGAGGATTGTGTAAGTGATAAAGGAAAGAGTCTTGTGGACAAAAAAGAGGGTGTTATAGATCTTTCACTGCAACTTGGCTCAGATTTTCTTCCTTTTGCACTTAATTTCACGTCGCTCATGGTCAGAAAAAAAAAAATACTGTGGCTCTCCATCCTTCGCATGACACTTCGTAACCAGCATCATATTCGAGTGTTAATCTTCTGCCAAGCTCAGCATTCAAGATGGAGAGATGGCAGTTTTAGGCCAAGGTAGAGTAAAAACAGTACAGCAAGACACAGAGCGGGACAGGAGTGGATATATACTCGTACTTCGTGGACCGGTTATGTGATATTAGGTCCCATTTCGGTCCGCTTCCTCAGTTATTAAGGGCCATATTATGAAAACTGAGGGCGCGAAGGTCTGAACTAACCCCCCAGTTCTTGACGGCAGTTTCTGAGCCATGTGATAATGATGGAACATGTCTGACCATTTTGATATTACTGTATTGTTCCCGACCACAATCTGTAATTCGGGATGTACCATAAAACGACCGCCCAAAATTAGGGGCTTCCTCACACCTTCGTCCACCCAGTTTTATTAACCCTTGTACGATTTTTTCATTTTTAGTTTAGGAAGGGTTTGTAGCAGAGAGGAGGGTTAATGAAGGCTGTATCTAACCCCTCCAGTTGGGAAAAGTCTTACCTAAGCTCAGTAAAATCGTCTGGTTGTAGTAAAATATGGAAATAATACGATATCGAGCGGAATGGGTTGATGAGGCTGGCAGAAAAACAGTGACGTCAGCATGAGAGTAGAGTGTGGAGTCAGGGGTTTTGTGTGTGTGTGTGTGTGTGTGTGTGTGTGTGTGTGGCCAAGGAAAAAGTGTCATAGTAAACCGGCAGAGAGGACATTATCTTAGTAGAGAAGAAGTGTCGTAATACTACTGGCAAAGCAGACATTTTATCTTAGCAGAGAAGTGTCGTAGTAATACCGGGAAGGGAGTGGAGGGGAGAGGCACGGAGGAGAGAAGAGAGATGTAGAAGGGGGTAGAAGGGAGAGAAAGAGATGGGAGTGGGAGGGAAAGGTACGAGTGCGATGGGGAGAGGAGAGATGAGGAGGGGAGAGGTTGTGGGGAGGAGAGGGGAAGGGGGATGGAGTTGGAGGAAGAGGTACGATGGAGAGATGTGGAAGAGAGTGGAGGGGAAAGGCTCTCAGGTGAGAGGAGAGATGTTGGAGGGGAGGGGGGAGAGAAAAGAAAAGATATGGACAAAAAGCGAGGGAAGAAGAGGTGAGGGAAGGGGAGGTGAGTGGTGTGGAGTGAGGGAGTGTCACTGCTAGAATATTTATCAAACTCGGTTCACACACACACACACACACACACACACACACACACACACACACACACACGGATATATTTATACACTCGTGGCAGCGTGCTCAATCACGTCACTATCTTCTTCACTTCTCACTCCCTCTCACTCCCTCCCTCCCTTCCTTATTCCCTCATTCCTTCATTTAAGCATTCGTCATTCCCTCCCTCCCTTCTCTCCCTTTCCATATCTTTATCTCCGGTCCTCCAATCCTTCATCCCTCTTTCACCTCTCTCTCTCTCTCTCTCTCTCTCTCTCTCTCTCTCTCTCTCTCTCTCTCTCTCCATACTTCTGTTTTTCCTCTCATCGTTCCCTCTTATTTCAATTTTTTTTCTCTCGCCCTCCCTCCATCCCTTTCTTTTCTAGTTCTTTTTCTCTTCCTTTCGCCTTCCCTTTCTTGTCTATTCTAACTCCCTCCCCCACTCCCTCCCTCCTTCCCCGCTCCCTCCCTTCCTTCTTCCCCATTCCATTTTATTGGTCGTCTCTCCCACCCTCACAAATCTAATCTCTTCCACGTTTCTGTTCTCTCTCTCTCTCTCTCTCTCTCTCTCTCTCTCTCTCTCTCTCTCTCTCTCTCTCTCTCTCTCTTTCACACCCACCTTCCTCTCTTCCCTCCTCCAAAACTTTCACTTCCTTCCTCCCCCCCCCCCCGTTTCCTCCTTTCCTCCTCCCAGCATCTCTTCTTATCTCCCCTCTTTCCTCTTCCTCCCTACTCCTCCTACCACACCTGATATGAGCATGAGAGAGAGAGAGAGAGAGAGAGAGAGAGAGAGAACTTTAAGTTTTAGTGAGATTGTAAGGGAGTACGTGTGTGTGTGTGTGAGAGAGAGAGAGAGAGAGAGAGAGAGAGAGAGAGATCTTTAAGTGAGATTGTAAGGGAGTACGTGTGTGTGTGTGTGTGTGTGTGTGTGTGAGAGAGAGAGAGAGAGAGAGAGAGAGAGATTTAAGGAGGGAAAAGAAGATAACGGAAGGAAGAGAGGAAGTAAAAGACGTGGAAGAAGGAAGGAAAAAGAGAAGTAAAGGAGAGGAAAGTGGAGAGACGCATAGGTAGCGAAGATGGGAAAGAAAGAGGAGGGAAAGAGGAAGGAAAAGAAGGTAGAAAATGAAATACAGAAGGAGGGAAGAATGGGTAGGGAGATAAAAGAAGAGAAGGAGGAAAGGAAGAAGGACGAGTGTAAGAGGGATAGGAAAGAGAGAAGGAAAGGGGAGGGAGGAGAGGAAGAAAGCAAGAGAAATAGGAAGGAGGGAGGGAAGAGGAAGAGGGAGAAAGAGGAGGAAGAAAATGGAGATAAGAAGGAGGGGAAAGAGGAAGGAGGAAGAGGAAGAAAGTGAGAGGGATAAGAAGGAGGAAGGAAAGAAGAAACGGAAAGAGGGAACAAAAAGAAAGTGAGAGGAGGGGGGGGTGGAGGAAGAGTAAAAAGTAGAATGATAAAAGAAGGAAGGAGGAAGAAAAGGAGAGGGACAAATGGAGGAGGGAGGGAATAAGGGAGAAGGAAAACAGGTGAAAAAATGAGTACAAAGGAGTACAAATGAAAGCAAACTAACTCTTCCTGTTTGTCCTCTCGAGACTGATAGAGGGCAGGTTAGAAGTGACTTGATTATTCTGTGAGGCAAAGACAAGGATAGCAAAGTAGGTATGAAAGAAGAGAAAGAGAGGGGCAGAGAGGGAGGAGGAAGGTTGATAGTATAGAAGGAAGAAAGGAAGGAAGAGAGGGGGAAGAAAGGTATAATGATGAAGGATGAAAGGATGGATGAAGAAAGGAGATGGATGAAAGAAAAAACGATGAATATGAGGGACGAGAGAGGGGATGAAGGAAGGAAAGAATGAAGAATGAAGAAAGGCAAGGAGCTGGGAGAAGACAGGTAAGAAAAAGGAGACAGAGGAGAGAGGGAAGGAAAGAGAGGAGAGAAGTGAAAGAATTAAGGGGAATGGGAAAGTGAAAGAAGGAAGTGACTGGAGCAAGATGAGGTATGAAGAACAAAGATGAGGACGAAAAGAAGGAAGGAAGGAAGGAAAGAAAGATAAGGAAGGAGAGGGAAGAGAAAGGGGAGACACGAAGGAAAGATAAAGAAAAGTAGAGGAATGGATGAAAGAAGGGAGGAAGGAGGGAAACAGAAGGAGAGGAAGAAATAGAAGCATGAAGGAATAAAGGAAGGAATAAATGAAGGACTGAAGGAAGGAAAGAAGGAGCATAAAAGAATTACTAAAGCACTTGGATATCGTGGAGTTAAAATCTTTGCTCTTAGCATTGCCTTTGATAGATTATGCTAACACGTGAACGCTGGAGATGAGGGTGAAGAGCTGGTAATCTCTCTCTCTCTCTCTCTCTCTCTCTCTCTCTCTCTCTCTCTCTCTCTCTCTCTCTCTCTCTCTCTCTCTCTCTCTCTCTCTCTCTCTCTCTCTCTCATTATAGTGAAAGTGTAGGAAGCTGCGATGGCGATAAGATAATGATAAGTTGGTGATGATAAGTTGTGATGATGATACAGTACATTTATACAGTATATGATGTGGTGTTTTTAACATTATGATGATGGTGATGATGATGATGATGATAATGGTGATGATGATGATGATGATGTGAGTGAATGTGAGAAAAGCACTGATAACGATAATGAACTGAGGATAGTGACCTTGGTGAAGATAGTGTTAGTGATGGTATGGTGATGACATTGTTGGTGATGATGACTTTGATCACTGTATTTCTGCACATATCACGCCATAATTGTCGTCCGTCAAAGTAAAGCAAAAACTATCGATAATGAAATTGATACAAATAACGTGTAAGAAGAATAACAGCTTGTAATGACCAAAACAAAGTGTCCAGGAAGAGGTGCGTTGATGAGAGGGTGAGTTTTGGTGCCACAACAGGGAGACCTTTGGGGAGTGAAGGAGGGGAGGAAGGCAAAAGGAGGGAAGGAGGAAAGTAGAAGTAGGTAAAGGGAATGTACTGAAAAGGAAGTTGATGATAGGTTGAAAGAGGTAGAGAAGAACAGGGAAGTAATGAAAAAGGAGGAAGGAGTGAGCAGAAAGGGGGAGAGATGAAAGTATGAATGTAGTGAAAAAGAAGGATGGCGTGAGTAGTAAGAGGGAGAGGTAGATATGTAGGGAAGCAGGGGATGAATAAGAAGTAATGTAAAGGAAGGAGGGTAAAGTAAAAAGACAAAAGAGGAAAGCAGAGAATTAGGAGGTAAAGAGGAAATAAGGTAAAGGAAGGACAGTATAAGCAGAAGGAGGGAGAGAGGGTGGTAGAAGGAGGTAAAGGGGAAGTAAGCAAAAGGGAGGAGAGGATAGGCAGAAAGAGGGAGAGAGGAAAAAGAGTAAAGGGGAAGTACAAGAAAGGAAGGAAGGGGTAAGTGGAAAGGAGAGAGGAGTTAGGGAAGTGGAAGAAGGCAGAGGGGAAGCAAAGGAATGGAAGGAGGGGTAAATAGGAAGAGGAGGTGAAGGGTAAAGTTAAGTAGCAGGAAGTTAAGGGGAATATAGAAGGGAAGGAGAAAGCAAGGAGGGAGGGAGGGAAGGAAGGAGAGAGGAAGGGAGGAAAGGAGATAGAAGGATAGAGAAAGCTTGGAGCGAAAGGGAAGGAGAAAGAAAGAAGGGCAGTGAGTAAGAAGGAGAGAGAAAGTATAGGAGGAAGGAAGGGAGAAAAAGAGAAGGGCTTGGAGAGAGGGAAAGAGGGAGAAGTGTAGGAGGGAAGAAGAGAGAGAGAAACATTGTAGGAGGGTGGGAGGTAAGTGGGAGAGAGGTCTTTGTGCTGTAGAGAAGATTGGAGGATGGAGGAGAAGAGAGGGTAAAAGAGGAAGGGGCAAACAGGTCTTTGTGTTGGGAGAGGAGAGTGGAGGGGAGGGGAGGGGGGGGGAAAGAGGGGACTGGGAGGACAGAAGGGAGTGGGGAAGGAGAGAGAAAAGGGAGTGAGAGGAGAGAGGAGTGAGGGGAAGGAGAGAGAAGGAAGAGAAGAAGGTGGGAGGTGGGAGGTGAGGAGAGAACAGGAAAGGGGGAGAAAGGAGAGGAGAGGAGAGGGGAAGGGGGAAGAAAAACTGAGAGGAAAGGAATAAAAGAGGAGAGAGAGGAAGCAAAAAGGAGGGAGAGAAGGAGGGAGGATAAGGGAGAGGAAGGTAAAAGAGTCAACAGGCGAGAGAGAGAGAGAGAGAGAGAGAGAGAGAGAGAGAAGAGGGGAGGGAAGGAAGGAAAGATGGAGGAGAGATATCTAAAGAGCAGGAGGTAATGAGTGGCTTTCCTCCCGTTTTCCTCCCCCCTTTCTCCTCCTCCCTTCCCCCCGTTCTGCACCTCCCCGCCTTCTCCTCCTCTTCCTCCCTTTCTCACCCCCTCTCTCTCTCTCCTCCCTCCCTTGCACACACACACACACACACACACACACACACACACACACACACACACACACACACACACACACACACACACACACACACACACACACACACACACACACACACACACACACACACACACACACACACACACAGTTCCTCTTCACCCAGTCTAGTGAATTGTATGAGCTATCTCACTCTCACTCACTGTCTCACATTTTACACTTCCTCTCTCTTTACACTCCGTTTTTGTCCACTTACCTCTGCTCCTCACCTCCCATTTTCAGTACATGCCTGATTGATAATATCTTTTTCTGCTTTGTCTCGTCTCAGTCTTCAGTTACCTCTCTCTCTCTCTCTCTCTCTCTCTCTCTCTCTCTCTCTCTCTCTCTCACACTCACACACACACACACACACACACACACACACACACACACACACACACACACACACACACACACACACACACACACACACACACACACACACACACACACACACACACACACACACACACACGTCTTACCCCTGTGATATCATCATGCATAATATCTTCTAACACAGTTCATTCTTTCTCCTTCAGCCTCATCTTCTACCTCTGTATTTTCTTCTCCTCTTCCCTCTTCTCGCCATTCCCCCCTTCTTCTTCTGCTCTTCTTTCCTCTCAGTCCCCTCCCCTCATTTCCCCTCTCTCCACTTCTTCCCCTTTCCCCTTCCCTCTTCTCCATGTCTCTTTCCTCTTCTGTTTCTCTCTTCTTTCTACTTCCGTCTTCTCTTCCCCTCTCCTTTTTTCTTCTACTCTCTTCTTCCCTTTTATTTTTCTTTCCCATTTCCTCGTCTTTTCTTCTCCCTCTCTCCTCTCCTTCCTTTCCATCACCTCTCCATTTCTCCCCTCCCCCCTTGTCCCCCCCCCCTCCCTCGTAGTGTAGTCCGGCTAGAGGAGTCTCATTGATTATTAGAGGTGAGGGTACTTGAGGACAGGTGAGTGTACTTCTCGCCAGGTGCATTGTAACCCTTACCCCCATCACCCCCACTCCTCCTCTTCCCCACCCTATACCCCATTCACCCCCATCCCCTCCCCTCCCCTCCCCTCCCTTCCTCTCCCCTCCTGTCTTCCCAATCCTTTCCCCACGTTCACCCCTCCCTCTTCCTCGCCCCCTGCACTCCCTTCCCCTCTACGTCCCTTATCCTGTTTTCAGCCCTCATCCCCGTTACTCTTACCCCTCCCCTCACCTACCCTCCCCTTCCCCCATCTTGTCTTCTCTCTCCGCTTCCTTCCCTCTCACTGTCTCTCTCTTCCTTCCTTGCCTTCCTCGCTTCCTTTCACCTGTTTCTCTCCTCCCTCCCTCTCTCTCTCTTTCACTCCCCCAGTCTCACCTGTCTCTTCCCTACCTGCCACACTCTTGCCTCGTCCCTCCCTCCCTCTCACCTGTCTCTCCATTGCCCCCCCCCCCTGTCTCTCTCTCTCTCTCTCTCTCTCTCTCTCTCTCTCTCTCTCTCTCTCTCTAAGCCCAATGATATCTAATGTCCTGAGGAATCGAATTGCTGGTCAAAAGTTACCTGATGGAGTGAACACAGTAATATATGCAGATGATATAATGCTGCAGCGTAAAACCCTTGAGAGTATGCAAAAAGCATTAAATAGTTTTGGATATCGTCCCGGAAGATGGGCCTTGTAATAAATGAAGAGAAGACTAAATTTCAGTGTCAGGCAGTGGGTAACAAAACACTAACCATTAATAACAAAAACATTGAGGGGGTGAAAAGTTATAAATATCTCGGCATGTATGTGGGTTACACCACAGTCAGTAAAGATGCACAAATAAATTATTGAACAACACAGAGTAGAGCTCGAATGCAACCTTTGAGATCACTGGCCTGGGGTGGTAACGGAGTCGGTGTTCATGTCCTAAAATCTATGTATATTAGCACTGTTGGGTCGATCTTTGAATATGCTAGCCCTCTCCTCTTTTGTTTTGATGCAGGAAGGTTCGAAAAACTTGTAAAATGACAAAATGAAGCAATGAGAATAATTCTAAATTGTCCCCAAAATGCAGTGCTAGATGCAATGAAGCAAGAATTACATTTACCAACCACCAGACACCGTATAGAGGAAATTAACATAATAACAGTAATCAAACATATAAGAAATACAGGGGGTCATGAACTACTTCATAATATAGAAGATTGCATGAATAATGTTAAAGCCTTCCGGAGACAAGGCAAAAGAGGATACATGAGACAAATGGTATAGGCAAATTGCAAACCTACGATTCAGTTGGCTGCTGCAAACATGGCGATAAACCCAAACCACTTCCTGCATGGGAAGAAAAAAAATTAAATATAGATACTATGACATTAACAAAGAAAAAGAATATGTACGATGCAAAGGAATTAAAACATCTTTGAAAAACGAATACGCACAACAGCCTACAGTCACGTGTCCTGTGATGGCTCTGTCATGCAAAATGGCAGAGAAGGGTGTGGGATAATAATCAGGGACTATGATCCTGCAACAAATATGTGGATTGATACTGAATATTGCTACAGACTGAGTGATAATATTTCATCCGCACAAGCAGAATTACATGCGGTATTGTGTGGGCTAAAAGAACTAAGAGGGGGGGGGAGGGTGATGTGTGTGTTTTTTAGTGATAGCAGGGGAGCACTGGATTCCCTCAATAGCAGAAATCCTGTGTTTGGAAATATTGTCATGGAGTGTAAGAATATTATATGTGAATTGAAACGGGCAGGTCGAAGTGTTATCTTTTCGTGGCTGCCATCACATGTGGGGATAATGCATAATGAAAGAGTTGATGAATTGGCAAAAACGGCTGCCACAAAAGACAACATTGATAATGAATGTATTAGAACACTTAAACAAATTAAAACAAAATTAAGAAAGTGTCAGAATGAAAACGAAAATAATAGCACAATAAATAAATACATGATGAGACCTAGTGCCACTATGAAGCATTACAAAGAAGCGGCCAGTAAGATACCCTTTACATACGGAATAACTAGTTGGAAAGACTCTTTATGTACAAGATTACGACTGGGCAACAAATATTATTGGGAACTAGGTATCACATGTACAGAAGACGACACTAAATGTAAACTTTGCAATGACTCTAGCTCACACACCTTAAAACATTATGTATTAGAGTGTAATATACTGAATCGGTATAGAAATGATAATACAGATAATGTGACCAACCAAGTCATATGGTTGTTCGAACATGGCAAAGTATTTGAAATGATGAAAAAAATGTAGAAACTAAAGTGTATTATATAATCTATTGTAAAATATAAATGTACGTATATTGTATATAATAGCAAACGATATGTATTAGTCAAATTAGAATTAGATTAAAGGCTGCCTACGCACCTTTACCCTTTTGGGATAATTTGTATTACGGTATGTATATACTGTTTATCTCAATAAAATTTATCAAATCAAATCTCTCTCTCTCTCTCTCTCTCTCTCTCTCTCTCTCTCTCTCACACACACACACACACACACACACACACATCGTAACTTCCTTCAGCCTTTCTCTTACCCTTCCCTTCCTGTCTTTCTTCCTCTCGTGCCACTTAATTTTCTCGTCTTCCAACATTTGTCTTCTTCTTTTCTTCTTCTTTTCTTTCTTCGCTAATTCTTTTTGCCTAGTTACTCATTTCCCCTTTTCATTTCATTTCCATGCTCACTCTCCTTCTCTCCGTCCCCTCTTGATGGATAGATAGAGGGATGTAGGTAGATAAAGAAAATAGATATATAAAATATATAAAAACAGGAAGAAGGATAGTAATTGCAGCAGCACCCTCATTAATTATTATCTCTCTCTCTCTCTCCACACACACACACACACACACACACACACACACACACACACACACACACAGATCCCCAGCCAAACAAATTATTCTGCATTTTTCCAGCCCTTTAAAGATTAGAAAATGTGAGAGAGAGAGAGAAAATTAAAGAGAGAATCGGTCATTTAATTGGACGAGAGAGAGCGAGGCGTGAACACTCAGGTTTAATGGGCGTCCTTGCAATCCATGTATTTTACTTTATTACCCTTTTGTTGAGAGAGAGAGAGAGAGAGACCTATTTTCTGACCCAACTACTGGAGATGCTGTGAAGTTAGTTCCCTTCACTACGAGGATGCCTTCTCTCTCTCTCTCTCTCTCTTTTGACGAACGTGAGATGGTTATAGTCAACGTAGAGTAAAGAGGACAAAGAGTTTAAAAGGATGAGAGTCTTTGTTAATAGTTATGACTCATGTTTTAAATCAATAGCCACTGTACCTGTATGTGTGTGTGTATGTATGCATGTATGTATTTATGTATGTGTCTTTTTCTTTATCTCAATTAGAATCCGTTCAGTAGTATTTTAGAAGACAGACGGGCAAGGAGGAGTATGTAACCTTGCTTTATTTTTAATTTGGTGTCGTGGGTAATTAACAATATATTTAATGATTAGTGCGAGTAGGGGCTCTCAGCACATATAAATGAATTTTGTAGTGTACCCACATAATTGAACGTTATTTACGAGATAAACCTCAGTTTGCCCATCAAGGGGATCAGATGATAAGGCGCTGGGCTACGGAGGAAACTGCGGATTATGAAAAACAACACAGGCTAAAGCACAGGAGGAGACTATCTTCATAGGCTTGCGGCGAAATATTGCAGCCAGTTTTTTGTTTGTCTCGTTAAAGCTTAGTATATTTAAAATTGTTTTATAACAAAGCCATACAGCTAAGAGTAACGAGGGATATAAAGTTATGGACAAACATTTTCCATCTAATTCTAATAATGCCAGATAATCAGCTGATGCCACAACTGACATCTCAGATTAACTCGGAATTGTGGCTGAGCAACTTTTTATTTCCTTAAAAAGTCGTTAAAATGCCTCTTTATAGCCGAAATTGAAAATCGCCAAGAAGTTAGCTGATGCGTCAGCTGACGCAATACCTGACATGCTAAATAACCTTGTATTTAATAAGAAAATCTCGCAGGTCTCTCCAAGAGCAGATATTCGAACTTTCCTTGAATGAGGGAAAAAATGCCAAATGTACCACTTACAGACCTGTCAGCTTTGCCGCAGGGAAAAAGGAAAATTATGAATGAACTTGTGCATATGGAACTCCATTTTAAAGCTGAGGAGGAAGGTTATCGCACAGATCCCCAGTGCTATGTTTCATTGCACGATATACAAATAAAGGTAGAGAATTTTATTACACAATAGTTTTTTTTGTATTTAATCATTATTTATATATTTATTATTTATCTTATTTTTTGCGAGAAACTGTGAGCACTGGAAGTTTAAGAGATAATGTACGTTGTTTAAGTGGGCGTTTGATCGGCCAGATGAGATGATAAAGTGAGGTGGTTAGCGTGGAGTGGAAGGCCAGGCGATTTTCTCAATGATCACGGAAAAAGAAAAATATAGTATGGCACACATGTGAACTGGGATGGCATCAGTGTGTAACGGAGATCTGACAGTGGGTACACCTGACAGCCATGGCATATTCACATACTTGGTGGTGGCAGAAGTATGAATGATAGGATTTGACAGATATCGGGGGAAATAGACAGGAAAATATGAGGCAGGAATACCAGAATTTGGTGCGTCACACTAGTGCTGTCGAAGGTCTAAATGTGTTATACTGTTACCTGTGTGTGTGTGTGTGTGTGTGTGTGTGTGTGTGTGTGTGTGTGTGTGTGTGTGTGCGCGCGCGCGCAATTTTATTTTCTACTCTTTCCTCATCCTTTCCCTCCTACACAAACCTCCTGCACAAAATTTAAAATCGGGTGATGTTAAGTGATGGCGAAAGTGGTCCAGGCCTGATATTTTTAAAGGGCGATTATCTAAAGGCTTGATGAGGTCCCAGGAGAGAGAGAGGGGGGGATAGGATTCAGGCACTGGGAGAGGGGGTCAGACGGGAAGGCGGAGGGGGGAGGTGAATTTAGCCAACACTACCATCTATTCTCTCTCTCTCTCTCTCTCTCTCTCTCTCTCTCTGTTAATGTATGTATGTGGTGTGTGTGTGTGTGTGTGTGTGTGTGTGTGTGTGTGTGTGTGTGTGTTCGCGCGCGCGCGCGCGCGATCATGGGGAGGGGGCTGGGTCTTCAGGCATTACAAAGGGGATTATGTGTGGATCTTTCGGTATGTGGGATGGAACTGAGAATTTCGAAAACGTAAAAGATTAGTAAATGCATGTGTGGCCCATTTCACTAGGACATTAGGGCTGCCTGCCTATAGTCGGCTTTTTTTCATTTGACAGAACCGGGCCACTCACTGCTTGAATACCAAATGGTTGCATGATATTCGATGAACTTTAGTTATGAGATAGGAATGCGTCTTCTTGGTTCCTAGTCAAATGAAACCTCCAGTCAGATTACGCCAGACCATCAACCGAGCTGAAAGGGGTTAGGGATCTTTGCCAAGTTGGAGTAAAAGTGTTATATTTTCCTAAGGACAAACGTTGGAAAATCTCATGTCCATCCCCCAAACTATGCCATCTACACGCATGTTTCATCATAATAACTATCTTCCCCTCAGGTGTTCACTAAATTTGGTGTTATTTCATTCCAGGTGACTGATTTGATCCCGTCGTCGGTGTGGGCTCCAGCGGCCGCAATACAGGTAAGAAAACATCTATTATTCTGTACTTTTATATAGACACGCACTCCATACCTCATCATTAGGTGGGGAAGAAGGGGTCAGGATGATGATGATGATATATGATGATGATGATGATTTTTATGTATCTGGGGCCAGATCTACATGAAGATTGATCAGTTCCCCTGTTCTTACTCAGATTTTCTTTTCTAATAGCAAGGCATGGGAAGATTTTTCATTCTCCTTTTCATTGTCTTTCTTACAAAAAAATCTTAGGTACTCAAATAGTTCCCTGTCGTACCTACAATTTATTTTCTCAGGTATGACGGATCGTTTCTGTCTCGTCGCCAAGATTTGTTTTTTGTTTATGCATGATGAACAAGGGACATGGGAAGATTCTGCATACGCGCTGCCTTGATCTGCCTGCGATAAAAAATAAAAAAATAAAAATCATACGACGAGGAATTTTATCGTGTGTTTGTGAATCCGGGTCCTGGTGGTTTAGTGTGTTCGGATACTATGAGGGTGAGGGTCATGTCCTTTGCGCATCGGTTCAAGGCCCCCTGAGGCGACTGAAGGTTTTTCGGTCATGTAATGCCACTAGGATCGTAGGCTGGTCATCGAACCTAAAATAGACTACCACAGCGTAGCCTCAGCCCATATACCATGCTAGGAGTTGTGTGGAACTCGATATTATAAAAATTATTTTACCAAGTGATACAGGATATGAAGCTGTGTACAATATTTTAACTGTAACATATCAATTTTTTTTATATGCTTGTGTAAATAGATAGATGTACACACACACACACACACACACACACACACACACACACACACACACACACACACACACACACACACACACACACACACACACACACACACACACACACAGACTAGCGTACTTGTACACAACATCCACCCCCACCCCCACACACTCCAGCTTATTAAAACAACTGAGAGAGCCAGCCAAGATTCCGGACACAGTTGCTGTTGTTGTGTAAGTAGGTCGTTTGAGTACCATTCATACAGAGAGAGAGAGAGAGAGAGAGAGAGAGAGAGAGAGAGAGACTTGTTTTATTTGTAAGCAAGTTGGTGAAGTGTCCCCTCCACATGCCGATCGTTATCATGGTAACCACTAAGCAATGTAACTCCCCTTTTACCTTAATTATATCGTAATTATCTTATTCTTTCTACCGATTTCCCTTTTTTTTTTAATTCTCGGAGGAATTTAGACGATATTTTCTATTAACCCATCGTATATTGAGACGACATTTTTTGTTTTAATATTGGTACCCCAAGTCGTTTTCTTTTCGCTTTCTTTTCATTTTTTCTTCCTTTCTTTCTTTTGCCCAGAGACTCCTGAAGTAGTGAATGAGTAAAAACTCTTCATTAAAAGCTGTCTAGTGTACCTCTCTAAGTACAAGGATTTTTTTATTCTATTTGGTAACGCTGGGTCATTGCTGTTTAGGTGCGAGAGGCGCCTTGTATTGAAGGAATTATGAAATGTAGGTGGATAGATAGATAAATAGATAGATAGGAAGATATTCAGATACATAGGTAGATCAGTGGAGATAGATAGATAGATCAATGTAGATAGATACAGAGAGACACCTAAACTCTCTTCTTTCACTGGCTCACTGGGTCAGGATTAGCGTGTTCGGTCATTTACATTTACTCCCTCCAATAAATAATGAGGCTGATAATGGACCTCCAGTTATTAATGATGTGCCATTCCCTTTATCCTAGTTATTAGCCCTTCTTTTTACCTCTCATATGGATATCTTTAATGCAGTTAGGCTTTATTTTTTTTTTTTTTCTGTGATCCTAACTCTCTGCTGACTTTGGTGGGAATAAGTCAGGTGATGATGATGATGATGATGATGATGATGATGGACTTTTTATTATTAGTCCCTTTATTAATCACTATTTTTTTCACGTTGTACTCAGTCAGTTATTATTTGTTTTTTAACGCTTTTTTCGTAACTTTTATTGCGTGTTATTTATCTTTTGCGGGTTTTTTTTATTATCTTCCTTTTTTGCTTTTTGTCAGCTCTCCATTATTTCTTACTGTAAAATTAACTACTTTATATAGTGCTTTATGTATGTGTCTCCGATTACTGCTTTTCTGTCAGTCTTCATTTTGGTAATTGTTCACTTTTAATATTTTGATGACTCTCTCTCTCTCTCTCTCTCTCTCTCTCTCTCTCTCTCTCTCTCTCTCTCTCTCTCTCTCTCTCTCTCTCTCTCTCTCTCTCTCTCTCTCTCTCTCTCAACTAGGCCTACGTCTATCGGGTGCCACAACCATCACCCTTATCAGAGACTCAGAGGCTACCTTACCACAACTACCATCATCACTACCACTACCACAACTACCATCATCACCACCACCACTGCTACTGCCATCACCACCACTACTACTGCTACCGACATCGCCATCAGCACAGTAATTACCACAACTACCACTCTCACCACATCCTCATTAACAAGCACAGCAGCCACAACTACCACCATCACTCCTCACAACAACCACATCAAGTACCATAACTACCACTACTACCAGTTTCACCATCATCACTGCCACAATAACCACAGCCGCCGCAACTACCACACCCACCACAGGTACGACCGTTCCAGTGACTACCACATCTGCCACCACAGTATTTGCCTGAACATCCACAGCCATCACCACCATCACCATCACCACCTCAGCTGCCACAACCACCGCGTCCACCTCAGGCATCACAACTGCCACAGTCACCAACACCACCACCACCACCACTATTACATCCTCCACAACACCACGACCACAGTAACTATTACAGCCACCAGAACTACCACAACCACCACCACCACCCCTTCCGCCCCCAACACCAGCTTGACCACCATTACAATTACCACAGTACAGTAACTACTACCACAACCATCACACCTGACACAACCACCATACCCATCACAAAAACCCCAACCACCCCAACCACCACGCCTACCACAACTGCCACCATTGCAGTCACAGTAGTAAATACCACAGCCACCACCACTTCCACCACCTTCTTCACTACCCCAATCACCACAAACACCACAGTTACCACCACAACCAGCGACACACATGCAGAAGGACCAAGAGAATTGAATCTTGTCAAGTTAATATATGGAGATGTAGGTAATGGCATTCTGGCGACTGTCTTATTCTGGCGAGGGGTGAGGGAGAGGGAGGGGAGGATGAGGGGTGATGAGGGAGTGTGGGGTGTGGAGAATGAGGAAGAGGTTGGAGGGAGGAATGAGGGAGAGTGGAGGGTGTGAAGGATGGGGAGGAAGGATTGAAAAGAGTGAGACGGGGGAGGCAAGTGTGAGAGGAGGTGAAGGGTTTGAGAGAGGTATGGGAGGGGGTAGAGGGGAGGGAGGTGGGGAAAGAGGGGATAGAGGGTAAGAGGATAGGTGAGGGACAGATAAGTATTGCTGGGGAGGGAGAGGAAGTGGGACTGGAAGGGACTAAGAGAGAGAGAGAGAGAGAGAAGGAGGGAGGGAGGGAGGGAGAGAGTGGAGGGAGGGGGAGAGTGGAGGTAGGGGTGTAACAATTATCAACCATTACCCTACAATTACTTCCCAAGCCTAACTGCTCCATTAACCCTACACTCTATTACCTACGTTTCCATAGCATATAATTCACCTGCATAGGCTTACATAGGGTCATAGAAGTTCAAAGTATAAGTACACAGTAAGGTTCATATGGGTTCAAGTCTCACATACGGTAAGTTAATACATATTCACAGTAACTTTGCGCAGGTCTGCATAGAGTAACGTTCAATCCTATTCACATGTTTTAGGTTTGCGGCCAGTAGGTTCACATAAGTTCTTGCAGTTTCGTGTAGGTTCTAATTATAGGTCCACACAGGTTTACACTGGTTCATTTTGCTCTTTATAGGTTCACATACAGTAGGTACACATAGGTTCATAAAAGCTTACATAACCTGTCACAAATCTACATAGG
>NC_137014.1:43098410-43155910 GCF_032717465.1 Coenobita brevimanus
TCTCTCTCTCTCTCTCTCTCTCTCTCTCCCCCCCCCTATTTTTACCCCAAACTCTTTTGCATCCTCCTTCCCCTTCCTTCTTGCTTATCTCCCTTCCCTCCTCCTGCCTCTTCTTGTCATCATTTGTTTCTTCTCTTGCCCTTCTCTCTCCCCTTCTCCCACCTCCCTTCACCCACATCTCTTCATTTACCTTCCCATCTACCTCCTTCACGCTCTCCATCCCTTCCCTCCTCTTCCTCCTCCTTCTCCTCCTCCTCCTCCTCCTATGCGTCTTGCCGTTTGCTTTCCTTTGCTTCTTCCCCCTCTCTTCCATTTCCCGTCCCCCTCCACTCCTCACTGTCCTCCCTCTCCCTTTCCCCCTCCTTCTCCCTCTCCCTTTCCCTCTCCTTCTCCCTTTCCCACACCCTGTCCCACTCCCTCCCTCTCCCTCTCCCTCCTCTTCCTCTTCGTCTCAGTACTCCTCTTCTCCTTTTTCTTCCACTTCCTCACGCCTGTTCTCACTTCCGCCTCCCTCCTCCTCTTTCCCTTCCTCATCTTTCCCCCTCCTTTTTTTTTTGTCTTCCCCTCCTCCCCCCCTTCTTTCTTCCTTTCTCCCCAGCCCCCTCCTTGTCCCCTATTCCTCTCATCTTCTTACACCCTCCCGGTTCCTTCCCTTATCCTTCCTCCCCCTTCCCCCACCTCCCCCTCTCCTCTCACTTCCCCCTTTCTCCCCCTCTCCTTTCACTTCCCATCTTCTCCCCCTCCTTTCTCCATTCTCTTCCTTCCTCTCCCTTTCCTCCCCTGTCCCCCCTCCTTCTTCTTCCTCTCCCCTCTGTCTCCTCTCCCTCCTTCCTCTCTTCTCTCCCTTCTTTTCCCTCCATGCCCTCCCCTTCTTTCTCCATTCTCTTCCTCCCTCTCCCCTTCCTCTCCTTCCCCCCCCTCCTTCTCCTTTCTCACCCCTCTGTCTCCTCCCCCTCCTTCCTCTCTTCGCTCCTTTCCTTTTCCCTCCCTCCCCTCCCCTACTCCCTATCCCCCTGCCCCACCAAGACCCCCACCCAGTACTGTTTTCCAATGGTACTTCATTTCACGCCTTGTATATCCGCATATGGCTCTCTCTCTCTCTCTCTCTCTCTCTCTCTCTCTCTCTCTCTCTCTCTCTCTCTCTCTCTCTCTCTCTCTCTCGCCCAATATAAACAAACAGCTATCGGCCACAGGAGCCCTTGACAATTGCATTATAAGTTTTTCGCTTTCACCATAAATCGGTCTCTATCGGGTTCTGTCGGTTCCTTTAGCGTTATATCGGCACAGAGAGAGAGAGAGAGGGGGGGGGGAAGACGAACAAAGAGACAGACAGACAGAAATACAGGCAGATGGCAGTACAGACACATGAAGAATCACACACACACACACACACACACACACACACACACACACACACACACACAAAGATACAAAGTGTTATAAATAGAGACAGACTGAATAGGAGCACACACACATTTGAGAGACCCTTCTTAAGCTGAATAGAGGGCTGAAATAGAACGGGAAAATCGTCTTAAAGGGGTTAATAGAGCTATTCCCATCCTTTGACTCCGGGTTCTGAATCTGTGTAAAAATCGTCTTGCTGTAACCCCCCCCCCTCCGGTAATGCAGAAAAACCGTCTTGTCGTGCTTTTTTTTTTTTTAATTGTAACTTAGCCTAAAATAGCCGTCTCTCCACCTTGAAGGCTGAGTTGTCACAATAGATGAACACTAAAATTTAAGATGCTAGTCACGAGGAAGTGGTGTGAAAAGAATAGAGCTGATGCATTTGTTTCCGTCACCAAACTACGTCAAACAAGCTGCTAAAGGAAAAAAAAAAAACATCTGGGCCAGGTTAGAGTGAAGGTAGTTTAGTAAAGGGGTTAAAACAGACTATACAGGGTGAGTCAAAAGGTTGGGGATAAAGAGAACTTTCACACTGGAAAATTACTTATGCCCTTTCTCTTGACGTTCCCAAGCTTCATTCACACCCTGTAGTTTCTATAATCGCAATAGAAAATACGGAAATACTACTAGAATTTCTCTCAAATAAGCAAATTCGTCTGCTCTTAAGCAAAAAGTAAGATTCCTATGCGTGCTAGTGTCAGGGAGAAATTTAGTAAATTTTCTTCTTTTTTTTGATGCAGAAAAGAAATGAAAACCTAGAAGCCTGCAAAGTTTTTCCCGCCAAGGAGAGAGAGAGAGAGAGAGAAGGGGGGGGGGCTTAAATTTTTCTAGCTGTACAAAATCATCTGATGTTAACCTGAATATAGTACGCAAGTGAAAAAAACAAAAGAAAATGCATCTTACCTTCATCGGCACTGCAGTCCCCCTCCGCTGCCTCACTCTCTTCCCTAAGACAAAAAGAAAAGTGGGAGAAACAGTGCCCCTTTTTATTTAGTTACGTGAGAGAAAAAAGCGAGAAGGCAGGAAGAGGCAGGGGGTAAGATAAGGAGGAAAGTTAGATGGGAGGTGATGGAGTGAAGATTGTGAGGCAGCAGGAGGGTGAGGTGAAGTGAAGCCAAGGAAGTGAAGTGAGGGAACAGTAAATATAAAGAACTGGCACCGGGTAAAAAGTTGGCCCTCTCATTGTCGGGACAGCTGTTAGTATTACAGTTCTAGTTAACGCCAGACGGTTTTATTCATCTGAGAGTGTCATAGGGGTGCTTAAGTACTAGGCTGTTAACCCACTGACGGTCGCGACAATTCAGGTATTCTGTTTCATTTAACATCAGACGATTTCATTCAGCCGAGAATGACCCGTAACAAGTGTAGAGTTATACGAAGTGATACGATGAATGAAAGTAGCCTAAGAAACACACAGTAAGGTAGAAGCGAGTATTAAGAGAGAAAAGTGGTGTGTGTGTGTGTGTGTGTGTGTGTGCTGTAGCCATTGCAGTGGTCTTGCCAGTACTGTATTAACAAGGGGATAAGCTAAAGCTAAGTCTTCCAGGAGACCATTTTTATATAGTGGAAACGGAATAGATGGATAGATAGTTACACATACATACATACGTAGGTTCTGGCTGCATACTTATCATCTTCTTTAGTCCACCGAGGCTTTCCTATGTAATAAAAATGGTGGTAGTTACACTAGAATTAAAAACTGATCTTGGTAGTGAAATGATCAATGGAAGAGGATGTGGTGTTCACTGGTTGCTTTCACCGGCAAGTACTTGACATTTTACAAAACTTGTATAACTATTCTTAGAGCCCTCCCCTCCCCAACCACATACTCCCTTCCCCTTCCCCTCACCCAACCACATATACCCCTTCCCCCTCCCCTCCCCAGCCACATACTCCTGCCCCCTCCCATCCCACCAACCACACACCCCTTCCCCTCCCCTCCCCCGTTGTCTCACCAGCTCTATGACCACCACAGGCCCCGTGAGAGATGCGTCATGAATTTCTGACAAGCTGATGATGCGTAGGCCACACACCACCGCACACATCTACCCTGTCTATCTATCTGTATCTGTCTGTCTATCTATCTACCAGTCACTGTCAGTCCATATGTGCGTCTGTCTGTCTGTCTATTTATCTTTCTGTCCATCAGTATGTCTGTGTTTTTGTCCATGTATCAATTTATTAGTCATTCCGTCAATCACTACATATTTGTTTATCTGTCTTTCAATCTACAGTGAGGGACAGACTTTTGCCATCTGTTTCACTGCATCTACTCCATACTAAGTGCATGTCCGTCAGTTTCCCCCAATACGCATCAAATCGAAGAGCATCATTTATGGGCAGGGGAACACACCAAGCTCGTCTCACTTTAGGGAAGAGGCGCAGCAGAAGGTAAACAGAAGCAGAAGAGGTGGAGTGTTAAGCGAACTTTTGCTCCCAGTTGTACACGGGATCACGAAACACACACACACACACACACACACACACACACACACACACACACACACACACACACACACACACACACACACACACACACACACACACACACACACACACATATATACACATATCGGTGTACACACTTCGCGCTAAACAGTCTGACGCTACATACGATGGCTGCTGCAAAATCCCACATACTTCTTCTTTAATACAGTTGATTTCTATAGGACGACATATAGCGCTTGCTTGGCGTCTCCTGGTCAGTACTGTAGACATACTTATAGTCACATATTACGTAAAATTTACCTCGGAACACCAGGAGCATTATCGATCATTTAAGATATCATCGGACCCCTCCTGCTCGATATATATATATATATATATATATATATATATATATATATATATATATATATATATATATATATATATATATATATATATATATATATACTGTATATATATATACAGATAGGTAGATTTATATAGATTTATATAGATTATCCTGTGTAGAGGTGAGGAGTCAGCTATCTCCCCAATATTGTCCGAAAAATGAGAATGATACGAGCAATAACAACATTAATAATAATAATAATAATAATAATAATAATGGTAATGATGAAGATGATGATGATAAGCGAACTACAGCCAAACTCAAGTGGACTAATGCGTTTGGTGCGCTGTTCTGAAAATACTGAAGTTTAAGAACATAATAACAGAGAGAGAGAGAGAGAGAGAGAGAGAGAGCGCATTACCACAAGAGAATGTCTATCCATTATTAATCTTTGTAGCGTAGGAGTGCTGAGAGAGAGAGAGAGAGAGAGAGAGAGAGAGAGAGAGAGAGAGAGAGAGATGAATTCTGGCAATGTGGAGAAAAATAGCGGTAGTTCAGGCTTCAAGAGAAAAACAGGCAAGACAAATGTAAAAGCGTCTGATTTTACTGCCAGCCGGGAAAATAATAGAGTCCCCTTGCACGCCATTTTCTGTTTTGAATTTTGGGAGGCGAAGAATAGACCTACTTTTCACTTCTTTCTCTCTTAACTTTCTTTTTTCTTTCTTTCTTTTTCCTTTCCTTTTTCTGTATTTTTCTTTTCTCTGTTTCACCTCCACATCCTGTGACTCACCTCCAGCAGAACAGAACAATGTGACGGTAACTAAAATAGAATGTTACAGTTATCCCAAACATGCAAGGTTAATGATGACAGAACACTTTCAGGCACCTTCTCTCTCTCTCTCTCTCTCTCTCTCTCTCTCTCTCTCTCTCTCTCTCTCTCTCTCTCTCTCTCTCTCGTTTGGTGGCAGATGGAACGGAATACAGTGAGTTGTGCCGACCATGGGAGGGTCAGTATTAACATTCAGGCTCCTATGACTCACTCCTAGCTAAATACAATCGCCTGGCGTTAGCTGGAATGAAATGCTAGGGATGCCCCGACCGTTTGGGACTGGTGATTATCCTTTACAGGCCTGTTGTTGTGAATTTGTGAGAAAATGTTGAATCTCTACGTGTTTATCTTATTGTAGATTACATGAAATTATAATTGTTCCTTTCCTCTTATGTGGGAGAAAGCAGTTGAATTTAGTCACCTTATTATAATTCATTGCTTCTGTCCAGCTTCAAAACACAGTGGCCTTCCATACAGTTTTCCTCTTTTCTTATACTTCAAGTTTACGGGATACGTTGCTGTAGGTGGGCGCCTTCCTGTGGTGGCACCTATATAACCAGGCGCACCCACCGCCTGGTATCTCTTAATGAACTCCCTGTCCCCTGAAAAGAGAACGGTGAGCTGCAGGAGGAAGGCAGTTTAGCCAGCAGTCCACTACGTTCACTACTACTACTACTACTACTACTACTACTACTACTACTACTGCTGCTGCTGCTGCTGCTGCTGCTGCTGCTGCTACTACTACTACTACTACTACTACTACTACTACTACTAATGCTACTACTACTACTACTACTACTACTACTACTACCACCACCACCACCACCACCACCTACTACTACTACCGCTACTACTACTACTATTACTACTACTACTACTACTACTGTTGCTGTTGTTGCTGCTGCTACTACTACTACTACTACTACTACTACTACTACTACTACTATTATTACAACTATTACCACTACTACTACTACTACTACAACAACGGGATTATTTTTCCGCCACACATACTTTCAGCTGACGGAAATAATATTCACCCCTACTGTCTTTCTTTCAGCTCATTTCAGTTTTTTATTTTATTTTGGGGAAGTAGGGGTAATTTTCAAGGGGTTTGTCCAGCTTAGAAATTCTGTACAGCATTTCTTGGGTCTAACTAAAATGTTGGAGGAAGAGAGAAAGAGAGAGAGAGAGAGAGAGAATATGCGTGAAAGAATGAAAATAACTGCGTGTATTATAATGAAAGAGAAAGGTATACTGTGGGGGGGAGAGGTTGAAAGATAGTGTGAAAGTGAGAGAGTGATGAGTGCGGTGTATACTCAGAGGGAGGACGCTATTCATGTAAACACAGATAGCAGCACAGCACTTAATTTCAGCCTTGTTTCTCAGGGACTAGCTTCACGAGAGAGAGAGAGAGAGAGAGAGGTCGTTGTTTTTGTTGTTTGTGTGAGATCGTTGTTGTTTTTCTTCTTTCTTCTTCTCTCTTCCTCCTTTTTCTGTCTTTTTTTCTGTCTGTTTCATGTCTTTTTTTTTTATTGTCTTTTTTTTTCTTCCTCTGGTTACTTGTGGGCCAAGATTCATCTTAATCTGAACTCGGTGCACTGCAGACTGAAATTGCCCCTCTGCCGGCCACAACCTTCTTTCGGGGTGTAGGGATGGAGCTGAAGAAATATTTTATAGCCAGGCAGGGAAGCTCCTCGGCTGAATCAGTGCCACCGCGTGAAGGGAGAAAGATAAGCAACCATAAAGAACCCCCCTTGACGTTAATAGGATCTCTCTCTCTCTTTTATAGCCAGGCAGGGAAGCTCCTCGGCTGAATCAGTGCCACCGCGTGAAGGGAGAAAGATAAGCAACCATAAAGAACCCCCCTTGACGTTAATAGGATCTCTCTCTCTCTCTCTCTCTCTCTCTCTCTCTCTCTCTCTCTCCCAAACACCACAAGGTTTACCTGGCTCTAAGCACACTAGCCAAAGGGTATTCATTAGGAAGAGAGAGAGAGAGAGAGAGTTGGGAAGGGTTTAGGATTAGGGAGAGGGGAGGGGGAGGAGGGAGACTGGGTGAATGAATGAGCATGAATGAGGATAAGAATGGAATGGAAGTGAGAGAGAGAGAGAGAGAGAGAGAGAGAGAGAGAGAGAGAGAGAGAGAGAGAGAGATAAGAAGGAAGGCAGGGAGCAAGATAAGAGGAAAGGGAGGAGGGTGAAAGGTGTTTGTATGTATCTTCTGTGAGGATTAATGAACCTGGAGAGAGAGAGAGAGAGAGAGAGAGGAGGAGGAGGAGGAGGAGGAGGAGGAGGAGGCGGCGAGGTGTACATTAGCGAGTTTATAAGAGAGCGTGAGGGATGGTGGGGTAAGGCATTGTGGCGAGTACACAACCCCCCTTGTGCTTTGTCTCCCCCCCCCCTGTCTCTCTCTCTCTCTCTCTCACTCTCTCTCATTTTTCTGCTTGTTGCGTCTGGTCAAAAATAGACATAACAAGAACCACCCATGTCGTTCAGGGTGTGTGTGTGTGTGTGTGTGTGTGTGTGTGTGTGTGTGTGTGTGTGTGTGTGTGTGTACATCCAGCTGACGATTTTACTCCCCCTGAACAAGATCCTTAACAGACTCCATTAGAAACAGCCTCTGGAAACTCGTACAGTAAAATCACATCATTAATACATCATTCTTGCCGCCACCAGACGATTTTATTCCCAGCGTGAGCCCCCGTAGTGAAAGGGTTGACGCGTGAGGTGAGAGTGGGACACCTGGTCTGCATGAAATTGAATGATCCCCGTGTCCTTTGACCACCCCTCTGCCTCACACCCACTGCACCCATTTTGTCGCTCCGTGGAATGTGGGTGGCGAGGGTGTATGTCGAATATCATCCCCTCATCCTGTTCTGCGCTTGTTTACTTTTCACTGAATATTTCTTTTGCTGGAATCTTTTTTGGGGATTTTTTAAAATAACAGAACAGGGGGAGGAAAAACAGATGAATAAAAAAAAAATCCCTCTTAATTGATGCATGGTGTGTGGACATGTGTGTTTTACTGAATATTATGCTGTCATCCGCTGCTGTGGGAGTTAAGTTTGGTGAATGTTTTACTGCCTTATTTTGCTGCTTGAATTAGTTTTTGTACCATGGACCAAATAATATTATAGAAATTCATAAAAGTAATGTCAGCTGATAACGCTAAAGGTCCCCTAAACTGGCTCTTGCAATGCGTGGCATAGTTTTTCGCCGTCATCCTGTACTGAGTGGATTACCCTATATACCAGTGAGGAAAATATAAGCGAGACACATGAAAACTGTTGTCACTAATAATCATCATCTGTCTGAGTGTGGTGGTGAGTTTTGGTTGAATATTTTCCTGCCATCGTCTGCATATAGAGTGTACGACAAAATTTGATAAGATTAATAATGCCAACCG
This sequence comes from Coenobita brevimanus, assembly GCF_032717465.1. Classification (NCBI taxonomy): domain Eukaryota; kingdom Metazoa; phylum Arthropoda; class Malacostraca; order Decapoda; family Coenobitidae; genus Coenobita; species Coenobita brevimanus. Next base: position 43,106,828 of record NC_137014.1, read on the forward strand.
TTATTCTTTCGGTCGATCAGTTAATGTTCCTAAGAAGTTGGTCGTCAGTTTCCGATGAATATTTTGGTATGTTTATTTATTTATTTATTTTTTTAATATTTGGCTATGTAGATTACCTTTTATTTGGCTGCATGTCTGTTTTTGCTGAATATTGGGCTGGATGTCTAATTTTGGTTTATATATTGGACTGTATGGCTCATTTTCTGTTCAGTATTTGTCTCCATGGCTACTCCTTTATCAGTATTTGGCTGTATGGATTATTTTTGGTTCAGTATGGCTGTGTGAATGACTCTTCATGTAATATTAGGCTGTCAACTTTTGCCGCTTGGGTTAGTTTTGTATCATGGAGCAAATAATTTATGAGAAATTTAGAGAAGAAATGTCAACTTATCGGGAAAAATCGTCCAGGGTTTGTTTACTCCCTCTCTAAGGTCAATAGTACCCGACTTTAATAGAGGTTAATGGACGGGCTACGAGGCGATCCATTAGTGGGCGGAATAGTGTCATTAAGGTGGCTCAGATTACCCACACACACGCGCGTGCACATACAACCTTATACACGTACATACATGTACGTATTATAAACCTGTACACATATACATATAGGAAGATACACACACAACATGCAAACACTCACATACATGCACATACGCACATACACATACGAAGGTAAACAAGCACACACACACACACACACACACACACACACACACACACACACACACACACACACACACACACACACACACACACACACACGTCAGCCCGCAAATATCGTCTCATGCAACTCCCTCCCTCCCACCCTCCTCTCTCTCTCCCACTCTCTCCTTTCTCTCGCTCTCTAAGTTCTCCTTCTTCCCATGTTTTTGTTCCTGCCTTTCCCTCGCCCTCCTCCGTGTTTCCCTCTCTCTCTCTTCCTCTTTCTCCCGTCCTCCTTGCTTCCTCCCTCTCCCCTACTCTCTTTCTTCATCCTTCGCTCTCTCCCTCCTCCTCGTCATCTCCAGTTCACGTTTTCTCTCCCCGCCGGCTCCTCTCCTCCCCTCTCCCCCTCTCTCTCCTTCCCTTCTTGTCTTCTCGCATTCCTTTCCTCCATGCTTCCTCCCCCAGCCTTCCTCCCCACTCTCCATATCCCACCCCAATTCATTCCTCGTCTCTTGCCTTCTTTCTTCTGTTGTTATGTTGTTCTGGTTCTCTCCTACTCCTCCCTCCTCCCTGTCTCTCTCTCCCTCACCCCCTCAGACCTCCTCCCTTACCTCCACTCCCACCTATCCCTTCCCACCCTTCCTCCACATATCCTTCCCCTCCCTCCCCCATCCTCCCTCCTCTCCCACTCTCATCCTCTCTCCCCAGTATCCCAGTTTATGCGTTCATTGTTTGTTACACACACACACACACACACACACACACACACACACACACACACACACACACACACACACACACAGTTTCATTAATGCATTTTATTGGTCCTGAGGTTTTGCTTTCATTCACCGCTTCCTCCTCTCTCTCTCTCTCTCTCTCTCTCTCTCTCTCAGGTCAAGTATTTTTCTGCACCCTTTCTCCACCACCCCTCTTTCCTCCTCTCCCTCCCCTTTCTCCCCCTCGCCGTTCGTCCTCCTCTTTCGCCCCCTTTCCCCTCTCTCTCTTCTTTCTCCTTTTCTTCTCATTCTCATCCGTAATTTCTTTCTCCTTCCTCATCTCCTTTTCCTTCCTCTCCTCATTCTCATTCTTATCTTTCTCCATCCTCTCCTCCTCCTCCTTCCTGTTCCTCTTCCTCATCCCCTTCCCCTTCCCCCCTTCTCGTCATCATTCCTATCCTTTACCCTCTCTCTTTTCTTTATTTTCATTCATTTCTTTTTCCTCTTATATTTTGCTATTTTCCCCAGTTCCCTTTTTTTTTTGTCCTATTTTTCTTTCTCACAGCATTTCCCTTCTTTGGTCTCGTTTCTCTGTTTTTTCCTCTTTATTATTATTCCTTTATTTCCTTTATTTCTAAGCTTCTTCATCATCATCACCTCTCTCTACCTTTTCCCTTTTCCTTTTATCGTTATAATTGACGCCAGTTTATTTTATGTCTTTCTTTCTTTCCCTTAGTCACGTCAATTTTCTTTACTTTTTTCCTCTCAGTTTTTCAGGCCCCATATTCGATTTCTGGCCATTTTTCTCGACCATTTCACTCTCTTTGTCGTTCCTTCACACGTTCAAGTTTTTTTTTTTTTTTTTTACTCTCTCTCTCTCTCTCTCTCTCTCTCTCTCTCTCTCTCTCTCTCTCTCTCTCTCTCTCTCTTTCACACACACACACACACACACACACACACACACACACGAGAGAGAGAGAGGGAGAGAGAGAGAGAGAGAGAGAGCGTGTGAATGGAAGGTATGGTGGCACCTTGTTACTGTCACAATACCCTCGTGTGTGGTGCCCTGCTGAGTCTGGGAATGTGTGTGTGTGTGTGTGTGTGTGTGTGTGTGTGTGGAGGGAGGGGGAGGGGGAGACACGAGAGGGAGGGAGAGAGAGAGAAAGATGGAGATGGAAAGAAAAGAAGCAGAAAAATTGTCAGATGAAAGGAAGGGAGATGAGGAGAGGGAAGAGTGGGGGTAGGAGAAGGAGAGAGAGAGAGAGAGAGAGAGAGAGAGAGAGAGAAGGAGAAGGAAAGAAAGGATTGGGGGAGAGGGAAGCAAAGGGAGGGATATGAGAGAGGGAGGGATTAGACGAGAGAGAAGATAGAAGAAGGGGGGGAATGGAAGGAAAGAATGGAGGCAGAAGTCGAAGAGATGACTGAAGAGAGAGAGAGAGAGAGAGAGAGAGAGAGAGAGAGAGAGAGATTTAGCATCGCCAGACGGTTTTATTACGGTCGGAGTAACTTTTCAATCATGACAGGTTAGATTATTTTCTTATTCAACTTGTTATTCCTTCCTCTGTTCACCTTCTGTAACAAGAGGAAAGATATATATAGCTTTTATTGACCCCTATCGACCCCTCCCCCCCTCAGCTGAATAAAATCGCCTGGAGATCGCAGGGAAAAAATTATAATAGATATCCTCAGACCGAAGGTTTTAAAAATATTTTCTTCCCTTTTCCTCCAAGATTATGGTTGTTTTTCCTTCGGTTTCTCCTTTTTCCCTTTTTCCTCCGTTTCCCTGCTCCCTCCAGGGTCTCCGTTTTTTTTTTTTTTTACTTAGTGTATTTTAATGAGGCAGAGTGGGAGGAGGAGGGGGAGACTAAGGAAGAAGTGGAGAGATATTATTATGGGAGTGCTAGTTGTAGTGAGGGCAGCTAAATGACAGGGGACAGGGCGGCGTAGAGGTGATTTTTTTTTTTTTTTTTTTTTTTTTTGTGGCTACCCTTTTCGGGATTAAGGCATCTGGCAATACAATAGGTATATAGATAAATAGATAAATGGATGAATATATGGAAGTACGATGTCCTTCCTAAGATGACAGAGCAATGATAGCACCAATAGAAGAGAAATGTCAGAATTTTACTGAAGGGTTTACTGGACACTAACTTACACGCGTTCCCCTTACCTCTACATCCTCCTCCCACCCCTCAAAAATGAAAGGAAACTCGTCTATCAGTAGTTCGAATAATATCTAGATACCGCCGTACTGAAGGAGTTAATGAGACGTTCTAATCTTCACTGTGAGGGATTATCCACTAAGCTGAGTAAAATCATCTGGCGTAGGAGAAATAAAATAAGACGTCCGTACTTTTATTTATTTTTTTGCTCTAACTTGGCCAAATATTACCATCTCCCCACCTTGGAATGCCTAGTCGGAGCAATAGATTAACACTAGGATGTGGTGCCGGTCATGTACAGTGCTACGCCTTTGCAACAGCGAGGCACGGGGAAGAGTGTGTGTAAGTTTATTTCTTGGATGGACTCCGCATTTGCGTCTCCCCTCAGTTACCAGGGGCACCATACTAGACTCAACATCACCCCGTTATTTTGTTATATAGTTACCACCCAACGTTGTAAATGTTTTCTTAGGTTACAAGAAACCATTAGGCTTGTCACTCAGTGTAGAGCCACCTGAAATGGGAAGATGAGTAATTGAAAGTGACAGGAAAGATGAGGAAAATAGGGAGAGAGGAAGACAGACACAGAAAAAGAATGATAAAGGTGAAGGAAGAAGTAAACAACAAGTGAGTGAATGAGTGTCGCCACCACCTACCACCTCGCCCAGTGTGTATTACATGTTGTGTTTCAAGACAAGCCCTTCCCTTCATTAAGTCCGCCTCTCAAGTCTTCCATCTCTTGTCATCCTTCCCTCTCACTACCCCTTCTCATTTACCCTTCACTTCACTCGTCCCTCCTTCCCTTTGTCCTTTCCTTCTTCTCCCCTTCCTCTATCCCTCTCTCTCTCATGTCTTTCCTCTTGCTTTCTTATCTTTCCCCCCTTCTTCTTTCCCATCCACCCTCCTCTTTCCTCCTTCCACTCTTCTTCCCATATCTTTCCTCTCCTCTTTCTTATGTTCCATTCCTAGCCTTCCCGTTTCTTTTTTCTCATCCACATCACTCTCCTCTCCTTCCGTCTGTCCTTCCACTCCTCTTCCCATCCCCATCCCCCCCCCTCTTCTCTTCTTCTCCCTTTCCTCTTCTTCCCCATCTCATTTCTCCTCCACCTCACTCTTCCCTTCTTCTCTCTGTCCTTCCACTCTTCTTCCCTTCCTCTGTCCCCTTTTCTCTCGTCGTCTTCCTGTTCCTTTCCGATCCTTCCCCTTGCCTATTCCCAATCCACCTCACTCATCCCTCCTTCCCTGCCCTTCTACGCTTCTCCCCTTCCTCTCCCCCCCCCTTCCTCTTTTTCATTCCTCTCCATACCCTTCACATTTCTCATTTACCTCCCCCTTCCCTATTTCTCTCTGTCCTTCCACCCTTCTCCCTCTCCTTTGTCCCCCTCTTTCCCCCCCCTTCCTCTTCGTTCCCTCTCCTTCCCCCTTCTCATTTCTTATCCACCGCACTCTACCTTCCTTCCCCATGTCCTTCCACTCTTCCTCCTTCCTCTGTCCCCCCCCCCTCTCTCATCCTCTTTTTTTTTTTCTCTTGTATCATTCCCCCCCCCCTCATTATTTCCCATCCGCCTTCCTCTTCCCTCCTTCTTTCAGTCTTTCCTCTCATATCTCCGTCCTCTATCCTCCTCTCTATTTTTCCCTTACGCTTCCTTTCCTATCCTTCCCCCTTCTTATTTCCCGTCCACCTTCCTCTCCCCTCCTTCCCTCTACCCTTGCATTCTTCTCCCTTCCCTCCATCCCCCTCTCTCTTCTCCTTCCCTCTCTGCATCCCGTCTCATTTCTCATTCACCTTGCTCTTGTACCCTCATATCATCCCTCCAGTCTGTCCACTCCCTTCATCTTCTCTCCATCTCTGAATCCTTCCACAGAGAGAGAAGCAGTGATAGGAGGGAGAAGGTGTAAGGGAATGTTATGCAGTAGGGGAAGGAAGAGGGGCAGAAGGGCAAGGAGGAGAGGGGAGGAAGAAAGAGAAAGAAGAATGAGGAAGGTAGGGAGAAGATGGGAAGGAGAGGAAAGGGAAGGAGGAAAAAATGGAGGGAGGAGATAGGTGGCGAGCGGAAGATGGAAGAAAGAGAAAGATAGGAACAGAGGGAGGGAGGGAGAGAGATAAAGTGAGATAAAAGGAGAGAAGACCAGTAGGTAGCGAAAAGGAAAACGGTAGTGAGGATTAGGAGAAATAAAAAGTACGTGCAGGGGGAGGGGAGGAAAAAGTAGGCAGAGTGAAGGATAGGAGGGAATGGAAGAGCAGTGGCAAGGAAGAAGCGGAAAGTGAAGAAGAGAGAGGGGAAGGGGTAAGTGTAGGAGTATGGGGAAGAGTGGGATCAGAACTGGAGTAGGGGGAGGGGCAGAAAGGAAGAGAGGAAGAAGTTAATTGGTTTAATCCGAAGTTGTTGTTTTTTCCCCTATCACCAGACGACTTCATTCTGCATAGGACAAACCTCTGGTGGTGGAAGTGTAATGAAAGTTATATCTCTCCCCTCCAGTTCGAAAAATCATTCCTGGGTTGAATAATGCAGTCCGGAGGTAGCTAGAATTAAAAAAAAAATCGAACTGCGGGAGTTAAAGAGAGGAAGAACAGCGAAACTCATTACTCATACTATTGCTTCAAACTTTACTTCAGACGATCTTAGTTCCTCCATCTCCCTCTTCCTCTGAATTCGCTTCGCATGAATATAAAATTTCTTTAAATAATGTACTTTCTGTCCTTACTGTCTTCAGCACATGAGATAAGAAGGGATCCCTCTTGTTGCTTTCAAAAACAGTACTTCCACGCCGACTTGCAGTGCGGATAAATTCTGTCGTCTTTGTCAAGTTGAACCCTTCTCAGTTGCCTAAAGTTCCCTCACTTTCAGGCTGTCCTGAAGAAAAATGAACGCTCCAACCCTTCTAAATGTCACCCAGTTGCCATAATCTCATGTATGTCTAAAGTGTGGAGTCAATTCAGAACAGGAAGATTCTGGTCCTCTCACGTTCCATTTTCTGACCTCCAGTATGTGTTTCTTCAGGGAGAATGCGTTGGCGATCTTCCTAAATTCCTTTCAGATTCTGGTCACCCACCGTTTGGAATTTCGATGAAACCTTTGCTGTTGTGGTAGATACGTGGCTTTGACGGAGTTTGGTCCAAATCTCAAATTCCAAACTGACCTATACTATTTTCTCTACCTCTTTCCGTGTCTCGTCTCAGTAATAATGGTGTTCCCTAGGGTTCTGTCCTTTCACCAGTTCTCTTTCTCGTAGTCATCAGTGACCTGAGCCGTACGTCTAGCCCTATCCACCTACAGTATATGCCGATTATTCTACCCTTCACTTTTCCATGGTGCTGGAGAGGGATGCCTTCACGTGTTGGCATCGATATAACCGAGCAGCTCTGCTGTCTGGGTACACAAACATCCCTCAGCTCTCTCCCTGTTCCTTGAAAGGAGAATGGTGGACTGCATGAGAAGGCCAGATTATTCTTAAGTCCATTGGGTTCACTCTTAAGATGTGCCTGGGAACTACTGCCGCCGCCGCTGCTGCTTCTTAATAATAATTTTAATAAAAATAATAATAATAATAACAATAAATAATAATAATAATACACTTTTCCACCCGTCGGACACAGCGTCCATCACGGCGGTCACTACATCAGTTACAGGATCATTTCACCGATCTTTTGAAGTGTGTGGCTGCATCCCAGCATGGTGGGCACGCAGCACCTCTATGGAAACACACACTTGATTTATTTTATTTTTATTCATTGAGTTTTAGTTCTAATACAGAAATAAACTGGGAGTCTCAGTCTATCCTGCACGCAACTAGTCATCTTTGGAAACGTCATCTTCTACTCCTGCATCTTGAAGCGGACTCAGTTGATTTTGGCTTTCTTTTTCTCAACTATTTTCATTCTTTTCCTTTTTTTCTTCTTTCATTTTAGTCTTTTCACCATTGGCTCTTTCTTTAGTGTATATAAAAAAAGATGACGACCAAAATTGATGGGGAGTAGCGAGAACGGAGAAAGAATAGAGAAAGAGGCGATAGCAAAAAAAAAGAAAAAAGAAGAGGGAAATTGAAAGTGATCGGGATCGGGTAAGAGAGAGAGAGAGAGAGAGGAAGTGGGGTAGAAGAGAAAGGGAGGGGAAGGGGGGAAAGCGAGGAGGAGGCAGAGGGATGAAGTAAACTATGTGGGTGAAAGGCAAAGGGGAGGGGAATGTGGGAAGAGAGGGGAAGGATGAATTAGGACGTGGGGATCAAAGGGAAGGGGACGGGGAAGGGGGATAGGGGGAAGAAAAGGGACGAGAAGGATGCGTGAAGGAGTGGGACAGGGGGAAGGAGGGGACGGGGGATAGGGGGAAGAGAGGGGACTGGAAGGATGCATGAGGGAGTGGGGGTAGGGGAAGAGGGGGAAGGGGAAGGGGGTAGGGGAAGGGGAAGGGGGTAGGGGAAGGTGACTGTTTACAGTGATGCTTAACGAGGCATATTAGTCCCTTAGGAAAAGTGTTTAATGGCCAACACACACACACACACACACACACACACACACACACACACACACACACACACACACACACACACACACACACACACACACACACACACACACACACACACACACACACACACACACACACAGCTCTCTCTCTCTCTCTCTCTCTCTCTCTCTCGTCGAAACTAAGTGTTAATGACTGGTTTTGCGGAGAGAGAGAGAGAGAGAGAGAGAGAGGGGAAGGGGGGAGGGTGCGGTTCCCAAAACTTCCTTAGTGCTGCATTGTTCGCCTGGCGGGGTGGCTGGGGGAGGGGGAGGGTTTGTCACTGAGTAGGGAGTTTTGTCTCGTTAGCCCGTTTTGCTTGTCTTGTGGATTTGTCTTATCGCTAGCCTGGGGGGGTGGGGGAGGGGCCTGGATCCCTTCACTACGATGGCGTCTTTTGATTCTGAGTTCTTAATACCTGCAGACGATTTTCTTCAAGATGATAAGGACACCCTGGTGCTGAAAGGGTTATCATTATGTCCTAAGCTGAATGAAATCGTCTGGTGGCGTACCCTTTTTACTCTGACCTGGCCTAAAATTACCATCTCTCCCTCTTCAGTGTTAAGTTGTAAAAATGAATTAGCAGTAGAATATTGTGCTAGTCACGAAGAAGCGCTAAGAAAAGAAAGTAGAACTGGAGTATTGTGTTTTTCTGTCACTAAGCAACGTAAAATAGACGACAGAAGGACGAAAATCTGGGCCAAGTTTGTACAAAAGGGGTATAGCAGTGATTAAATGTAAGGGCGTCCTCGTAGTGAAGGCGTTATTTCATGGCTGTCTGTTAATCTGTCAGTATTTCTCTATCTGTCTATCTCTGTTTATCTATCTACCTCCATCTGTGTATATAGTGTATGTGTCCATCCTTATCTAGCTGTCTGTCCATCTGTATCTGTGTCACTAGCTGTCTGTATCTATCTATCTGTCTATCCGTCTGTCTATCTGTATTTCTCTCTGTCTCTTTATTTGTAAATTTACTGAACAGTAGTAAACGTCTTAACTGTTCCTAATTGCATTCCTTTATACTCTGTACTTTTCCTTATTCCTTCTGTCTCTTTCTCCCTCTGTCTCATCCTCCTGCCCTCCTTCCTTCCGTCTCATTCTTGTCCTTCCCTCTGACTGTCTCTTCCTCCCATCTTCATCCCCTCTTGCTCCTTCCCTCCATCCCTCCCTTCCTCTCCCTCTTTCTTTATAATCTTGGTTATGTCTCTTCTTTGTTTTTTTCTTTTTTTCTCTTCCATTTACCTTCCCTTCCTAATTTTCGTTCAGTCCTTCTCTCTCTGTCTATCCTTCTCTCCTTCTATCTCTCTCGTCTTTTGCTTCTTCCTCTCGCCTCCCATCCACCCCGTTTCTGTCCCTCCCTTCTCTCTCTCTCTCTCTCTCTGTCTCTCTCTCTCTCTCCCTCTCTCTCACCGTCTCCCTGTTGTGGTATATTAAGTCTGTGTTTGTGTTATAATCCAATACTTTGAACTTTCACACGTAGGCGAGGGAAAGTGGAGAAAAATACAGAGGAAGGGGAGTAGGAGGGGGGGAGAAGGAGAGGAAGGAGGAGGGAGAAGGAGAGGAAGGAGGGGGGGGAGAGAGAAAAGATGGAGGAGGGAGAGAGAAGAAATAAGGATTGGGAGGGAGAGGGGAAGGAGAAAAACAGTGGTATTGGAAGGAAGAAAGAAGTAAGAAAAGAAACGAAGACGGGGAGGGAGAAGGGATGTAGACAAGAAATTAGGATGGGGAGGGAGAGAAGAAACGAGGAAGGGGAGGGAGAAGGAGGGAGACAAGAAATGAGGATAGGGAGGGAGAAGGAGGATGAGCGGAAATGAAGCTGGGGAGGGAGAAGGGAGGGAGAGAAGGAATGAGGATGGGGAGGGAGAGAAAAATTGAGATTGAGGTGGAGAAGGGAGGTAGAGAAAGAATATGGATGAAGAGGGAGAAAGGAGGGAGAACGGAGGAAGAGACTAAATGAGGATGGAACGAGGATAGAGGAAGGAGAGGATCAAGAAGGGATCGATGAAAAGGAAGGATAGCGAAAGGAAAAATCGAGAACAGAGAATAAGAGTGAAAGGAAGAGGTGATGGAAGACAAGAAGTAGCTGAAGGCGATAGGGAAAAAAATTGAAGGATGGTGAAAGAAGGAGAGAAGAGAAACTTGAGTGAGAGAAGGAGGTGGTGTAAGGAAAGAGGGAGGAAAGGAAACAAGGAAGGAAGGTGAAGAAGGAGGTAAAGAAGAAGGCATCGTCCAAGGAGGAGGAGGAAGTAGGGAGAGAATTATGGAAAATTGGATTAAAGAAGAGAGAGAGAGAGAGAGAGAGAGAGAGAGAGAGAGAGAGAGAGAATAATGAAGAGATTTAAAGCAGATGAATGAATGAGAGAGAGAGAGAGAGAGAGTATTAGACTCGCTAATAAAACGGGTTAAGGCAGGTGAGGATGTCGACAGGGTAATCAGTGAGGCATGACACCTCCACGTCACCACCTCACCTCACGCCAATATACTTACTGCCACCTCCACCATTATCACAACCCCCCCTTCTACACCCTCTCCCCCACCTCACTCCACCTTGTCTTTCTCTCCTCTGCACCTCTCCCTCCCTCCCCCCCACACACTCTTACATGTTTGTATATGTATCTGTCTGTCTGTCTGTCTGTCTGTCTATTTATTATCTTTATCACTCAGTCAACAGTCTATTTACCTATCCATTTATCTATTTGTCTGTCTGTGTGGCTATCCATCTATGTCTATTTAACTATCTGTATCTCTCTGTCTGTAGCCAGGCGCCTTAATCCCTGAGGGGGAGACCAAGAATAAATCACCTCCATGTCACCCTGTCATACGCCATCAGGCTGTCCTATTTCCAACCCACACCCCTTCATCCAAATATTTCTCCATTCCTCCGTCTCGTCCTCGGTCGTCTCTTCCTCCTTCTTCCACTCCTCTCCTCCTCTTCCTCTCCCTCTCCACTCCATCCCTTCGTCTCGTCCTCGGTCGTCTCTTTCCCTTTCTTCCACTCTCCCTCTCCCTCCCCGCATACTTATATACTTGGTCCTTACTTCCTCTTCTCCCCTTAATCCTCCTCCCCTTCCCTCAGATTGTTCCCACCCCTTGCCCCCACCTGTTCATTTCTCCTCACTGCCATCTCTCCCACTCCTCTCGTAATGCATCATCTCTTCCTCATCTTCCCTCTCCCCTCCCTCGTTCAGGCTCATTCTCTCCCCAATCATTTCATCTCGCCCCACTCCATTTCTTAGAACTCTTCTCCAGCCATATCATCTCTTCCCCTCCTCCCCTGATGTTTTCTTCTCCCAGTACTCCCCTTCCCCTTGTCCCTTCCCATCCCCTTCCTCCCTTGTACTCCCTCTTCTCCCAGATACTCCCCTTCCCTTGTTCCTCCCCTCCCTCCTCATCTACCCTCTTCCCTCCAGTTTCAAACTCCTCCTCTCCCCAAGTCAAATCAAATATTCACCTTCCCATCCCTTCCTGATACTCGCTCCCTCCCCTCCCTTGTACTCCCCCCTCACCCCGTTACTCCCCCTCCCTGATTCCTCTTCTCCCTCCTCATCTCCCCCCTTTCCTCCAGTATGAAGCTCCTTCTCCCACAGTCATATCAGATATCTCACTCTCCATCCCTTCCAGATACTCCCTCTCTCCTCACCCATCCCCCTTCCTGCCACCCACACGCCTCACCCCCAATCATTAACACACTAAGGCAGTCAATCACCTCACGTAAATGGCCTTCCAAGGGTGATTACCAAAACCATTATAGCGGCACTTACCACCTTTACTTATAATTACTTGGGCTGACGAGGGCATTTTTGTGTTTCATTATCGTTAGTTCCTGTCGCCCTTATAGCCCTTCCCCTCCAATATCTCCATCTTCTCTTGCTTATTAATTATCTTTGACGCTTCACTTATAACCTAGTATTATCAGAGAGAGAGAGAGAGAGAAGCGTAAATGCAGAACCATAAACATTACCCTGAGGAAAGTGTCATACAGTACACTCATCCATCCCTTCATTCATTCATTCATTCTTTCATTCATTCATCTTTCTCCCTTCCCTACTCGTACCTCACAGGCAGATCCTACAGCAAATAGAGACCATGTCAAAAAAACGAGGTTGTAACTCAAAATAGGGAGGTTGTAACTCCTGGCGTGTAGATCATCGTTCATTCTTCACTTACCTATTTCTGTCCTTCGTCAGCTCTTATTAATAGTTCATTCATCCATTACTATCTATCGTCAGCTCATATTCATAGTTCATTCATCCATTTCAATCCATTTCTCAAACTAACACTGTATCCATCCACCATTTTCCGTTCCGTTCCTGATCCCTACCACCCTCAAGCTTTTGTTACGTAATACTTATACTACTAATACTACTTACACTACTTATGCCACACTCAGACTTACACTGTCTTCACCATCCAGGTTGGCTCTGTGGGTGTGCTGTTTTATTTTTGTTGTCTGTGAGTTAGTGTTCTTCCCTCGTGAATTTCTTCTTTGCTAAAATATTCATTGTTTTGATCCTGATTGCTGATGGCGAGATGCTTCTTTCCCCTCACCCCCAGCTGTTCATCTCCCCTCACTCCCCTCCTCCCCTAATGCATTCTCCCCTCATCTCCCCCAGCTCCTCATCATCTCCCCTCTCCTCTCCTCCCTAAATACATTTTCTCCTCATCTCCTTTCTAACCTTCTTCCCTAATACATTCTTTCCTCCTCATCTTCCTTCTCCCCTCCCCTTTTCAAGCTCATTCTTTCCCCCACTCTGATCATCTCACCCCAGCTCTAGAAGGGAATATTTTGAGGATATATATAAATTACTTCCATTACAGCACTCTTCAATTTCCGTCCCTAAGACCCACAGACTCGCCATGAAACCCGCATATTAACACAATCACACCTGTCCTGAATGAGATACCACTAGCATATTGTAAGAGACTGATAGACGTAGGTATCATTTAAGTAGATCTAGGTACAAATTTAGATATAGTATATAGGTATAGATTTAGATACAGATATAGATGTAAATGTAGATATATCGGTAAAAATTGGCGCCCTAAAGGTGACAGGTGAAGGTGTAAAAGGTGTATACATCATCTGTTGGTGTAGGCGAAGACTGTTGACCCCAGGACATAAGCTGTCGAGTCATAAGCCGGATCTGTATCCATCAAAAAACAATGTTGATGTTTTAAGCAGAGTCATGGCAAGGGCCTTTTTCAGCAGCGAATGTGAATGTACCAACCTGCGAAATTTATACCACAAATAAAATATAGCCTCGTCGTTTGTATGTAGGACTATTTATGGCTTGTGCATTTCAGCTCGGAAATTGTTTGGACTCGCGCTTCTAACTGCTTCCTGCACAACGAGGACGTATTTTAAAGTTTTATTCTAGCTGCAGACGATTTTACTCTGTTTAGGAGACACTTTTAGCACTGGAGAAGTGATATAACAGAAAAATAAATAATAATGTCATGAGGTAAATAGGTTTCTAATAACAAACGCTAATTATTCATGCATTCTTCAGACGATTTCATTTATCCTGTGAGGTCTATCGTACTAGAGGAGCTAATGGAGGCGGCATCTAATATCACCCACAAAAAAAAAAAAAAAAAAAAAAAAAAACCCCTGATCAAAATCGTCTTCAGGTTACAGAATAAGTGGTCCGAGATGTGTGGGTTAATAAATTCCCTACTCAGCAAAATCGTCTAAAAATAAAAAGGATAAAATAAAATAAGTCTGTAAGTGTTAATGAAGGCTACTAGCAACATAAGCCCGACTCCGGTGACATTAACTTTGGCTGCACAGATGAGAGTTGAAATTTAATACGCCTTGTGCTCCAGGAACCCACCCATCTACCCACCCACCCCTGTACGCCGAGGGGTAGACAAAAAAATAAACAAATAAAACTCTGATACCAGGTTGACTTAGCAAGTTTTATGTACTTACGCGCACACACACACACACACACACACACACACACACACACACACACACAAGAGCTGTTATTCTATAGATATCTAACCAAAATAAAAATGCACGCTGACAGGATGAATTAATTTAAAGTATTGTCCTCGGTCTGTAAGGGTTAATGAAGACAATAACTAACCCCTTGAGTTCGAGAAGTCACTCCCAAGCTAACTCAAATCGTCCGAAGGGAGCAAGAAGAAAATATGTTAATACGTCGTGGGTCTGAAGTGGTTGGGAAGGAAGTAGTGTGCTGTGGGTGAAGATGACTGGAATTTCTGAGAAGCGGCTGTGTGTGTGTGTGTGTGTGTGTGTGTGTGTGTGTGTGTGTGTGTGTGTGTGTGTGTGTGTGAGGTCACGTTCCCTTGGTGGTGGTCAGGTGGTAGCGAAATGGTCTGCTTTTGCGCCTATTTACACTTATTTACACCCACTTACTCCTGTTTATATGTTTATATTTACTGATACCTATTTACACCTGTTTATATTTATCTATATGTACACCTGTTTATACCTGTTTATATCTGTTTATAATTATTTACACCTGCTCTTGCCTTTTAGATCCATTTATACTTATTTACACATATTTACACCAGATTATTCATACTTATTTACACCCTTTCGTACCAGTTAGAGTCTGTTAACACTTATTTACACATTTAACACATTTTTACATGTGCACGCGTATTTACACTTATTTACACATTCTTTTACACGTTTACACTATCCTCTCCTGTCCTGTTACAACTCATCTGTTACTATTATTTTATCCACACCAGTTACGTCACTCCCTTGGCTATCCACACCACCGTCCTCTTCACCACGCTATTCGCACCACATTCTCCAAATATCATATCGTGCACTAGCTTCCGTTGTTACTCTGTTATTCGCACCAGTTACCTCTCCCTCTCTCTCTCTCTCTCTCTCTCTCGACTATTCACCCCACAGGCTTCCTTTCCTGGTTATTTGCACGAGTGGACCCCCATCTGTAGAGGCGGTGGTGTCATTAGCATAAACACAAAGCCGTGCGATTAACGAGTGCCGGGAAGAAGGAGGAATACTTGTGTTGTCATTAAGAGTTGAGAGAGAGAGAGAGAGAGAGAGAGGTACTTGGAGTTGGTTAGATTGTTATTATGGCTGTTTTTACTGTGCTGGGATGCAGTTGTGATGAGTAGGGAAGGAGGAAAGGAAGGAAAGTGGGAGAGAGGAAATGAGAGTGAGGTGGAAGGAGGGAAAGAATAAGAGTGGGAGGGAAGCAAAGGGAGTGGAAAGAAAGGGGAGTGGGAAGAATGGAGAGAGGAGGGAGGGGGAGTAAAAGGGAAGGAGGGAAGAGGGAAGAAAGGGAAATGGAGGAAAGGAGAGAAGGTGGGATGGAAGGAGAGAAGGAGGGAAGGAAGGAGATTGGGAGAGATGGGGTACTTGGGTATTTTTTCCTGGCGGGATGTAGCTGCTATGAGAGAGAGAGAGAGAGAGAGAGAGAGAGAGAGACAGTGTGTGTGTGTGTGTGTGTGTGTAAGACAAGCCAGTATTCTGTAATCCCTGAGGCCTAACCTGGGGCTCAACAGTCCTCCCATTGACCAACATGAGACACCACAACCCCTTCACATGTCACTGCCAGGACACTCATGCCGAACCGTCAATACTGAATATTTATACTGGTACAAAATAATTCAAGACCGATGTGGTGGTTCTAGCATGGATGTGTTTACAACATTGTGGTGGGCGTTGTGTAAGATCAAGAGTTTCAGCGAAGTTCCGATCCTCCAATTGTTCCCTGCATCAGTCGGGATTGATCTTGCTATCTTAGGATCAACAGACAGGAACGAAGTGAAGAGAAGAGGAGAAGCGAACAGTAGAGAAAAAGGATGGTGATGATAGTGATGATGATGATGGTGATGAGACTGGTGTTTTGTTGATGACGATGATGTTGATGCTGATGATGAGATTGGTGTTTTGTGTTGTTGATGATGATGATGATGATATTCATTTTTGTAGTTGATGATGACGATATTTCTGCTGTTGATTCTGACCAGGGCCGGGTCCAGCACTTTTTAAAAGGGGAGCGTGATTCCCAGCAGAATTACCACATAATGCATTGGAACAGACAAAACTGAAAATGCACGTTAATTTGACTCGTTTAACGACATGAATGCAGTAATATAGGCAAATGCAAGTACAGTAAAATATATATTGCATTCATTTTGACAAGTACCATTGATCTTTTGTTATAGGTAATTATTGGTTTACCGAAAATAGGGGAGCTTATGCCCCATACGCCCCCCAAATCCATCCCTGATGATGATGGTATTTATGTTTGTGGTTGATGATGATGCTGGTGTTGATGATGATGATGAAGTGCAGTAAAAAATGAACATCAGAAAGAAGAGAGGGTAAGAATGGAAGTTGGATGAAAGGACAGAGAAATATGTATGACTAGGTAGACTGATGTGAACAGTTAGTGAAAGAAGAGGATAGTGTTGTTTTACTCAGTTTCGGTATTGAATCGGGACACCTTTGCGTGGTGACACCGATGTAACTGGTCGGTGGAGCGGCCTGGTGATGCAAAAGTCTCACAATTCACTCCCAGTCCCCAGAAAAGAGAATAGTGGGCTGAGGGGGAAGGGCAACCTCGGTCTGCAGTTCACCGGGTTCACATTCAGATGAGCCTAGGGTTGCAACTACTACTACTATTACTACTACTACCACTGCTACTACTACCACAACTGCTCACACCAAAACTGATCTGCCAAGGTTCTCGAGAATATTCAAGCTCGCTGAGATCTTGCGTAATTGTTATCAGGATCTCTGACGTGTAAAATATATCAGTATTTAACATCCTCATTTCATAATCTATCGTAAAATATTAATTTTGCCCAACTATAGACGCGCTGACTCATTTAAATCGACATTGGACCAAAAGGGTTAGGAACAATGTAAGTTTCTATTTTCTTGGGTAAATATTCATTAATAATCGAGAGGGTTTGATTCTCCATTCATTATTTCGGATTCAGACTTGCAAAGGGAGTCCAAACCTAAAGGGATCTTCCCGGGGTATTGAATAGTAATCATGCAACTCGTAGCCTTGCGTCATTAATTCGGAACCCAGACGTACGTAACGAGACTGTTGTTTGTGACTGTACAGTGTGGGAAGCTGGGATGATGATGATGATGATTACGATGAAGAAGAAGAAGAAGAAAAAGAAGAAGATGATGATGATGATGATGACGTTTCTAAGCTTTTTATAGCTACTGAGAAAAGTTGTTAGTGTGTGTGTGTGGGTGGATGGGTGGGTTTGTGGAACACGAAACCACCTGATATAGTAGAACTTAAACAGAAGATAAGCTATTCTTTTCTTCCTGAGAACTCCTGACGTGAGGTGGTAGTGGTGTTAGTGGTAGAAATGATGGTGGTGCTGGTAGTGGTGGTTATGGTATTGAAGGTGGTGGTGGTGGTGGTGGTGGTAGTGGTACTCAAGGTGTTGGTGGTATTCATGGTGGTGGTGGTGGTGGTGGTGATATTCATGATGGTGGTGGGGATTGGGGTGGTATTCATGATGGTGGTGGTGGTGGTTGTATTCATGGTGGTGGTGGTGATACTCATGGTGGTGGTGGTGGTGGTGGTGGTATTCATGGTGGTGGTGGTGGTGATAGTCTTGGTGGTATTCATGATTTGTGGTGGTGGTGATATTCTTGGTGTTGGTGGTGGTGGTGGTATTCATGATGGTGGTGGTGGTGGTGGTGGCTGGCTGGCTGTAGCGATATGTCCCTCACCTCTTGCATAATGCACACACACACACACACACACACACACACACACACACACACACACACACACACACACACACACACACACACACACACACACACACACACACACACACGATTCCATCCTCTCTTTTTTTTCCCTCCATGTTTTTTTCTCTCCTTCCTTTTCCCGTCACTCCCTTCATCTTACCTTCCTTCCTTCCTTCCTTCCATTTCTTAGTTCTCCTTCTTTCTTTCTTTTTGCTCTCTTCCTTCCTCATCATTTCCTCCGTTTCTTCCCTCTTTCCATCCTTCTTACTCTCCTTCGTTCCATCCCTTCTTCTTACGCTTCTTCCTAGCTTCCCTCCCTGTTAATCTCCTTCCTTCCTTCCTTCCTTTGTACTTTTCTTCCTTCCTTCCTGCCATCTTTTACTCCTTCCTTCCTTTTTTCCATCCTTTCTTCCTTCCTTTCTTTGTTCCTTCCTTCCTTATTTCCTCTCTTCCTTCCTTCCTCCCTTCATTCCCTCCTTCCTTCCTTCATTCCCTCCCTCCCTCCTTCCTTCCTTCCTGCTTTCCTTCCCATCCATCCTTCCTTCCTTCCTTCCTTCAAGCTGGGTGGATGGACTTCTTATGAGTAGGAGACAATTTTGACAACTTGGAGAGGACGAAGGAGGTAGTGAGAGGGATCAGAGAAGGGGAACTTTGACACAGTAGACAGAGAAGAAGAAGTAAAAGGAAGAAGAAGAGGAGGAGGAGGAGGAGGAGGTAGTGGTGGTGGAGGAGGAGGGGAGGAGGAGAAAAAGTATGAAGTGGAAGAGGAGGAGGAGAGAAAATGAAAGAAGAGGAGAGAGGGAATATGAGAAATGAGAGGGAAACTGGAGACAAGAAAGTGAGATGAGAATGAGAGAACAACTAGAAGAGGAAGAGGAGAGAGAAAAGAATGGTGAGAGAGAGGAAAGACAGTAAGAAAGAAGAAAAAAGAAAAGAGAAGAAGGAAGAGGAAATGAGGATATAATGAAACGAGGAAGAGAAGAGTAAACAAAAAAAGGGAGAAGGGAAAAGAACAGGAAGAAAAGAGAGAGAGAGAGAGAGATCAAAGAAAAAAGAAATCGTGTAATGACTATACGGAATGAAAAGAAAACAAGAAGCCCAACTGAGAAGCGAAGCAGTGAGAAAAAGAAAGAAAGGAGAAAGAGAATAAAGAAGATGTGTAGCAGTAACTTTGTCATCTTGGAAGTGGGGAAGTCAGGAAATTCAAGGATAGGAGGAGGAGGAGCAGGGGCTGGGGCAGGATGAAGAGCAGGAGGAGGAGCAGGAGCAGGAGCAAGGGGTAGAGGAGGAAGAGGAAGATAAGTAGCGACATCAGCATCATTAATAATAATAATAATAATAATAATAGCAATGAAAAACGTCATCATCATCATCATCATCATCATCATCATAAGAGAAGAACAGGAACAAGAAGGAGAGGAAGAGGAAAAACGCGATGATTAATGAAAAAAGCTGACGAAAAGAGAAGACCAGAAAAACAGATAAATAAATAAAGGAAAGGAAGTTAGTGAATTATGAGAGTGAAGACAATGATGATTACGAAGAAAAAGTAGAGGAGGAAGACCAGGAGGAATGTAATGTGAAACCGGTAGAGTAAAAGATAGCATGGGGAGAAAAAAAGGAAGGGAAGGGGAGAAAAACAAAAAGGAGGGAGAGAACAGTAACTTTGTCATCTTGTAAGTGGAGAAGTCGGGGAGCTCAAGGATGTGACGGGAGGACGTGAAGGAGGAGGAGGAGGAGGAGGAAGAAGAAGAAGAAGTATTGTAGAAGCGAAAAGGAGGATGTGGCCGAGGAAGAAGGTAATAAGATGAGGGAGATGTAAAAATAACAGGAAAATGATGATGGTGAGAAGGAAAGGACGAGAAAGAAAGAGAGGAACAAGAAAATTACTGTAGACAAGTATATGGCGTAACCTGATGCACCAGGTAATTATAGTTCTTTCACCTTAACGTGGCCCAGAATTTTGTCCTTTCACAACTTACTTCAGGTAGTTCAATTACAGCTCAATATCCTTTTCAGAGCACTTTTTCGTGACCAGCATCGTATTCCAGTGTTAATCTAGTGTAACAACGACGCATTCAAGACGGAGAGATGGCAGTTTTTACACCGAGTTAGAGTATATTTAGTACCAGTGGAACATATCCATGTTTATAAGGTATACTGTCTGATGCAACTAGAAGCGCTGTTCAGTATCAGTCAAGATTCACATCTATAAAGTATCATAGTTTTAAAGAAAATACGTGGACATACTGTGTCCAAAGATGTACGGGTATAGTAGTAGTAGTAGTTGTTGTTGTTGTTGTTGCTTTGTTGTTGTTGTTGTTGATGTTGTTGTTGTAGGTTCATCTGATATGTGAACTCAGTCGACTGCAGGTAAAAGTTGCCCTTCTGTACTCGACCATCCCTCCTTTCGGGGTATAGGGAGAGAGTTAAGGGACGTTTGTGTAACCGGGCAGTGGAGTCCCTTGATTACATCGGTGCCACCACATGAAGGCGCCCCTCTCCAGCACCTGAATGTATAGTAAAATATATTAAGATAACCAGCAAATTTTTTTAAGATGAATGTTCAAAATGTGTTCTCAGCTACAGTGCTTGTCGTAAGTACGGATATAATGGACGGAATCTAATTTCGTGGTAGCCATATCTCTGGCTGTGTAATGACGGGGATCAGCGTAAACAAGGCCCCGTAATGAGCATAGCTAGATATACAGGGGGCCATTCAGCGGGCATACAACTCAGCCAAAACCAACTCTGCCTTTCATGTCATTTACAGTATTTTGCGCTGCCATGCATCTTCCGTTAACAGTTTCATGGTCTGTAAAACTCTGGTATGCAATTCCAGGAGACGCCAGACGATTTTACTAAGTTGAATGAAGCTGAGAGTGTTAATACCGTTACTCCTTTCACAGTCGGATCAACACACGTATTCTGTTTCAGCTAACACCAGGCGACTTTATTCAGTTAAGTCACAGGAACTGGGAGGAAAAATAAAGATGATGTTAAAGGATTAATCGGTTAAGGAGGTGTAGAGGATTACTTTTGAAACAAAGATGACTAGTTAATTTGGAAAATTGGAGAAGTTGATGTTAACGTGAAGGTAATGATAAGGAGCTAGATTGTGGTTGATGGTTAAAATGGAGCTAAGTTTGCTGTCCATGGTTAAGGTTAATGTTCAGTTAACCATCTGCCTGAGAGCTGTGGTCGTGCCTCTCCAAGCCTGCCCACACAATGACACCACCACTGGGAGGGAACTAAGGGCAGGCAGGCAGGTGGACAAGTGCATAGAGGGAAAGTAGGCAGGCAGGTGGAGGGAAGATAAGCAGGCAGATGGAGCAGTAGGTGGAGGGAAGATAGAAAAGCAGGTGGAGGAAAGGTAGGCAGGCAAATGGAGGGGTAGATGAAGGGAAGGCAGGCTGGCAGTTGGAGGGAATGTAGGCAAGCAAGTGGAGGGAAAGTAGACATGTAGGCAGGCAGACAAGAAGGTGGAGGAGTAGGTGGAGGAAAGGCAGGTAGGTAAGAGGAGAGATGAGTGGGAGGGAGTTAGGCAAGCAGGTAGAAGGAAGGAAAACAGTCAGGCAAGTAGGCAGGGGGAAGGAAGGGAGGTAGGCAAGCAGGCAGGAAGGACGGATGGAGAGGGAAAGGCAGAGGAAAAACAGACAAGAAGATAGGAAAGTAGGAATAATGGATGGCGGATGGAGAGATGGATGAGAATGTACATGGTAGGTAGAAAGATGGGCAGGTAGGTAGGTAGAGAGTGAACGTTATGTAGGTACTGCACAGGTAAGTTGGGAGAGAGGGAGGTTTCAGTAACTAGGACAGGTAATAGACGGATAGGTAGGTAGACAGACTGGATGGATAGAAGATAGCGAGTTTGATAAACAGAGAGATACATGGGTATAGGTAATGCGTGTTAGGTAGATGAGTACTCACAGGTAGACAGTGGGTGGTAGGCAGGTGAGCAGGTCGTGGGAGGTAGGGTAGATAGGTTGATAGTGGGTGATAGGTAAGCTGGTAAGTAGCGAATGATAGGGAAGTAGCTAGTTAGGTAAGTATGGACGTAGGCAGGTAGGAGGAAATGAGAAAGCGGATTAGACCGGAGCAAAAAAGTAGGAAGTCGAGAGAGAGAGAGAGAGAGAGAGGGAGAGAGAGATTTTTTATAATGTCTCTATCAGCATCTTTATCTTTTTATCTCTGTTTCTTCCTCATCCATATATAGGCAGTGATAAAAATAAAGCAGCGAGGTGGGATTTATTGAACGACTGTGTGTTTCCGGGGTAGACGAAAAAATGGGACTGTAGTTTTTGTTTTTCCTTTTTTTTTTTAACATTATCTTCCTCTTCTGCCGCCTCCTCATTCATTTCCATCTCTTCCCCATCACTTTTCTCCTCCTCCGCCTTCACCTCCCTCAGTTCCTTTTTTTTTTTTTTTTTTTTTTTCCCCACTTCCAGTGTTCCTCGTCACTGTTCTTTCCCTTCCTCCTCTTTCACTTCATTCTCTTTCTTCTTCTTCAGTTCCTCCTCCTCCTCCTCCTCCTCGTCCTCCTTCACTTTTTCCCCGTCCTCTCCCTCGTCCATCTCCTCCGCCTCGGGATGGTCGATACCATTTATTCTAAGTAGTCGATTACACTGATTACCACAGTGTATCCGTAACTGTCAGACTTAATCAGTCACTGAGTCACTGTACTTTTTTGAAGGATGACTTTAACAAGTTGCAACGGCAGATTTTTTTTAGCGTCATCGATTATGGCCGCATCCACATCAGCGTGTCTGACTTGTATCTGAAGTGCGTGTGGTATACGTCTGGGTGTGTCTGGGATGTGTTTGAGGAGAGTATCCAAAGGACATATTTTGGGCTGTATTGAGCTGAGGTATACGGTTGAGGTGGGTGGGGCTATGAAAGGTGTCCTTCGTCCTGTTCCTACATAATATAAAACAGTACCGGTACGGTCTGGGACATTAATATACAGTAGATCCACGTTTTAGTCGAACGGTTGTGGAACTCTTTATTTGAACAAGTGTGGAGCTTATACAATATTCTGAAAAGTTTTCTTGGGCTCCGAAGATCACAGTAGTGGGTACCCGAAGTCATTGTTCTCGCCCTTGTTATTGGTCGTTACGAAGTGGATCAGTATTTATGTCCGTGATTGTACATTATTATATTCCATACTTAACATGTCCATACCATAGTCTTGTTTTTTTTTACGAATGCGTGTGATTGATGCATGATAAGAGGATAACAAGAGTGTGGATATTGTATGTTTCGTTTGTGTCTCACTGTTCATTTATTTCTTTATATATTCATTTATTTGTGTTTTATTTATTTATTTGTCCACCGTCTCTCTCTCTCTCTCTCTCTCTCTCTCTCTCTCTCATCCATCCATCCATCCATCCATCCATCCATCCATCCATCCATCCGTTTCTTTTTCTCTAGATCTCGTTTACCCCGTCCTTTATGTTAATGTTTTAGCATAACTGCATTACTAAATAATCTCGTTAGGGTAGAATGGCTCTCCTATTTCTGTATTCCCTACTTTATTCCACTTTATTCCACCCCTCTTACCTTCATTCTTGCCCCCCTTTTCTTCATTCTTCGTTGATTGTTTTTCTCTTTTCACCCTGCTTTTCTGTCTTCGTGTGATTTTTGCATCATTCCGTTTTTTTTTTAGGTACGCCTGTTTACTTCTTCTTTCCTTTCCCCCAATCAATCTTTCCTTCCATCCTTCCTGACCTTTCCTTTTCTTTCCTTTCCTTTCCTTTCCTTTCTTTTCTTTTCTTTTCATGGCCTTCCCTCCTATCTGTATTTCCTCTATCCTACTGTGCACGCATAAACACCGTCCATTTTTTTATTTCTTCACTTCCCCCATTCCTTCCTCCCTCCTGTTGTTCCTTCCTTCCTTTCTTCCTTCGACTGTTCTCCCTTCATTCCTTTTTTTCCCCTCTCTTTTCCATGCTGGGACTGAATTTCCTTTGTTCTCCTAGTAATCATTTCCATTCTCAATGCGTTTGTCGTTTTTTCCCTCCCTCCCTCCTTCCTTCCTTCCTTCCTTCCTTCATGCTTACCTACCTACCTACCTACCTACCTACCTACCTACCTACCTACCGACCGACCGACCGACCGACCGACCGACCGACCTTCCTTCCTTCCTTCCTTCCTTCCTTCCTTTTTTCATTCTTTCGTTGTTTCCTTTTTTTCTTCCTTCCTTCCTTCATTACTATTTGCCTGCTTGCCTGCCTGCCTGCCTGCTTGCCTCGCTCCCTCCCTCCCTTTTTTTCTTCCTTCTACATTTCACAAGCAGTTCACGGGGATAATATTATACTGCCATGGACACCACCTCGTCTCCAGATTCCCACCCCATTCACAGATTCCCACCCCATCCCCAAATTTCCACCCCATTCCTAGATTCCCAGCCATTCCCGGATACGCTGCCATTCCACGATTCCAGGAGTAAAAAAAAAGAACAAATGAGCGGTGAAATGACGGAGGAAATGCGTGAGGAAGCGATTGTGAGGAGGTGGGGGGGTGAAGGAGTTGGAGGAGAAGGGGGAAGTGAGAGTGGAAGAGAGCAGGAGGAAGAGAGGGGAGAGAGGGGGAAGGGAAGAGAGCATGGAAAGGAGTGGGAAAGAGGAAGAAGAAGAGGAGAGAAGAGAGATGAAAGGAGAGGAGAGAAGGGAGAGGTTTAAAAGAGGGAGAGAGAGTTAGGCGTGAGGGTAAAGAGTAGGGGAGAAGGTAAATGTGGAAAGAGTGGTCTGGAGGCCTGGAGGGAAAATAGGAGGGAAGAGATAAGAGAGAAGAGGAGGAGTGGGGAGGAATGGAAAGGAGAGGAAAGGAGAGATGAGGGGAATGGAGGGGAGGGGAGGGATATGAAGGAAGAGAGGCAGGTATGAATGTAAGAAGTAGAAGGAAAGAAAATGGGGGTAGGAGAAGAGGGAAAAGGAGGAAAGAAAGGGGCGGTATGAGGCAGGGTGGGTAGGGGGGAGGGGAAGTTAAGGGAGAGAAAGGAGAAGCAAACTGAAGTAGGGGGGTGGGGGGAGAAGAGGGAGGAAGGGGTAAGAGGAGGTGAGGTGGAAGGAGAGAAAGGTTGGCAAGAAGGTAAATGAAGAGGGAAAGAAAAGCGAATGGAAGAGAGGAAAGGAGTGAGGAGAGAGGTGAGAAGGTAGGCTGTAGGAGAGAGAGAGAGAGAGAGAGAATAAGGATGGCGGAGCACATGGGTATCAGTTTCAGAAAATGAGATTGGTAATAAAACTGGCAGTAAAGGAGTAAGAGACAAGGAA
The DNA here is from genome assembly GCF_032717465.1 of Coenobita brevimanus. Lineage (NCBI taxonomy): Eukaryota > Metazoa > Arthropoda > Malacostraca > Decapoda > Coenobitidae > Coenobita > Coenobita brevimanus. The sequence goes on from NC_137014.1 coordinate 43,131,863, forward strand.
AAGCACACAGATGCATGTGTTAGTGTGTGTGTGTGTGTGTAAGAGAGAGAGAGAGAGAGAGAGAGAGAGAGAGACAGACAGAGAGAGAGAGAGAGGACAAGGAAAAACACACATTTATATGTAATGAAGTGTCTGTGTATGTGTAAGAGAGAGAGAGAGAGAGAGGACAAGGAAAAACACACATTTATATGTAATGAAGTGTGTGTGTGTGTGTGTGTGTGTGTGTGTGTGTGTGTGTGTGTGACAGACAGACAGACACAGACCAGAGAGGTTAGGTGTGTCTGTTTGAATAGCCATGAGTAACACCTTTTTTTCTCTCTTTTCAGGTAAGGCCAGACCATTGACTCTCTCCACACCCACCAGACCCTCCGATTAATATAAAAGACTCAGGTAAATTATTTTGGGAGTATATATATATATATATATATATATATATATATATATATATATATATATATATATATATATATATAATATTTTATTTTAGTGACAGTCGTTTTATTTTATCATTATTATTATTATTATTATTATTATTATTATTGTCCTCATCCTCATCCCCATCACCACCATCTTTTTACGACGTGGCCCCTTCAAAAAATCGTGTAAAAATGAAGGTAAAAGAAAAAATATGGTGTAGCAGTAGTTGCAGTATAGTAGTAGTAGTAGCAGGAGTAGTATAGTAGTAGTAGTAATAATAATAATAATAATAATGATGATGATGATGATGATAATGATGATGATGATGATGACGATAGAAAGACAGTCAGAGTGTGGGTGGAAAATAAATGAGAGAGAGAGAGAGAGAGAGAGAGAGAGAGAGAGAGAAGGATGGTTAGCAATTAGAGAAATGAGGAAACTTCTCTTTCTCTCTGTCCCTCCCTCCCTCCATATGTCTCTCTCACACTCTGTCTTTCACCCTCCGTTTATCTATCTGGGTCTGTCTGTCTGTATATCTATCGGTATAATTAATGTCTCTGTCGGTCTTACTGTACCTTCAATTTCTGCATCTTGTTCCACTCATCTCTATCATTTCTCTATCACTGTCTCTGTCTGTCAGTCAGTGTATCTATATTTATCTATCTGCCTGTCTATATATCATTCACTTGTCTATTTCTATATAATTCTTCTGCATCACATTCAGTCAGTCTATCTGTTACTACCGTGCTCTTTTTGTTCTCTCTCTCTCTCTCTCTCTCTCTCTCTCTCTCTCTCTCTCTCTCTCTCTCTCTCTCTCTCTCTCTCTCTCTCTCTCTCTCATTACTCCCGTTTCTCTCTTTTCCTCCCTGGATAAAGTTGCTTCGAGATCTTTTTGTCCGATGAACTCTGATTAGGTGCCTGGAAATACATACATACATACATACATACATACATGCATACATACATACATTTATACATACATACGTGCGTACATTCAAACCATACACAAATACGTAAATAGATTAGGTACGTATGTGTTTGCATGTATGGTTATATTTTCCCTTAGAAGAATAGATAGATAGATAGATAGGTAGATAAGTAGGTAGAAGTCAGGAAGAGAAAGAGTTGTAATGATAGATAAAGGACTGATAGATATAGAAATAGACATGTATATTTTGTGGGTGTATAAATTGAAAATAATATATAGGAAGATAGACAAACCACATAGACTGTAAGAAAGGTAGGGATAAATATAGATAGATAGACAGATCGTGAGACAGTTAGACAGACAGACAGAGACAGATGGATAGATAGATTGATAGATAGAAGGGCAGATAGACGGACAGACAGAGAGGGACAGGGAAACATACTCAGTTTGTTTATTATTCATTTTGTCCACTCACAGCAAGCAGCGTCACACAGAATCACTAGTTGAAGGTAACAGAGTGTGATGGCTGTGTGGTAGAGAGAGAGAGAGAGAGAGAGAGAAGGTGGGAGGAGTTTTATATCGTGTGAGTACATGTGTGCCGTTGTGCATTCTTGTGTGTGTGTGTGTGTGTGTGTGTGTGTGTGTGTGTGTGTGTGTGTGTGTGTGTGTGTGATATCTGAGTCCCTTTGTTGTGTCTCCAGGGTGTATAGGGGCGGCTATACGGGTACGCACTTTTCATATATACATACATACATATATACATACTGTACATACAAATTACGTACATAATCGTTAGTATACAGTATACACTCATCCGCTTATACATGTGAGTTTGTTATGTTCATCTGTTCACACACACACACACACACACACACACACACACACACACACACACACACACACACACACACACACACACACACATTCTCTCTCTATATATGTATTATGTATAGACAGATAGATAAATAACCAAATAGAAATAAATGCATGGTATATAGGCAAATATTATGTATTGCATCTATATCTCCGCCTGTTTATCAGAGTATCCGTCTTCCGCCTCTCCTCCTCACCCTCTCAGTCATCCTTCCATACGAAGTGAAATGGTTTTAAGTGGAAGAATAGGGGACTGCTGTTCTAAGGGACCTGGTGTCGATCCCGGGCCTTGGCAGGGAACAGTTTGGGGACTCGAATTTTGTTAAACCAGTCTTAACCTCTAGTGGTCCCGTACAACTCTAGCATTATATTCCATTTATCGCCAGACGATTTTATTGAGCTGAGAGGGAGTCACAGGGGCGTTTTCCTGAACCTCCACAAGACACAGGCTGTATGTGTTTAGTAGGAGATACAGGATACTATTTGCGCCCAGTTGGTGATATGTGAAGGTGTGTGACGGAATGTGCAATGACTGATCTGTCCTTGAAATCGGATACATGGGAAAAATATGTATCATTTTATGTATCTTTTTCCCCCCTCTCTCCCTTGTCCCAGTTTTCCCTCTCTCCCCTTCCATGCTCCTTTATCCCAAGTTCCAGTCTTCTAAAACTCTCCTTCTTTCACTCCTCCCCTCTTTCTCCTCTCTTTCATTCACTGTTTCTCTCTTCCTCTCATCTTTCTTTTCGTCCTTTACATCTTTCCTTCTCCCTCTTTTCTCTCTCTCCCCCCCCCCTCTCCCAACCCCCTTCTCTTTCTTCTGTATTTCTTCTTGACCCTTAGCCTCTTTTCTTCTGCCTGTTTTCTTTTCCTCCTCTTCTCCCCCTCCTCCCTCCCTTCCTCTTTTTCTCTCCCCTACGTCCCCCTCTCCCTCCCCATCATTGTTTCTCTCCCCACCTGCCTCTTTTTCTTCCTCCCTCCGTTCGTCTCTATCTCTCTCCCTTCCGCCCCCTCCCACCCTCCCCATCCTTCCTTCTCTCTTTTTCTCCCTCCCTCCCTCCCCATCCTTGCCTCCCTCCCTCCCTCCCCATCCTTCCTTCCCTCCCTCCCTGCCCATTCTTGTTTCCCTCCCTCCCTCCTTAGCTGCCTTTGCACTTCTTGCCTTCTCTCCTTTCTATTCCCTCCTTCCTTCCATCTTTGCCTTCCTCCCCTCCTCTTCGCTGATCCCTTTTCCCCCCCTTTCGTCCTCCTTTCCATCCGCTCTATCCCTCTCTTTCTCTCCTTCATCTCCACAATCCCTCTCTTTCTTCCTTTCTTCTTCATTCTCTCAATCTCCCATTCTCTTACTCTCTCTCCCTTCCCTTCTTCCCCTGTTTACAGCCCCCTTCACCCCGCCACTCTTCCCCTCTCCCCCTTTATTCCATCCCTTCTCTCCCTCGCTATACTCCCCTCAACCCCTCCTTCTATATCCTCCCCTTGCTCTTCTACCCCCTTTCTCCCTGCCTTCTTCCCTATCTCCCTCCCGTTCACTCCCTCTCTCCTTTCCTTTTTTCCCCTTTCTCCCGTACCTTCCCTCTTCTCATAACTTTCTTCCTCCCTTCCTCCCCATTCTCTCTCTCTCTCTCTCTCTCTCTCTCTCTCTCTCTCTCTCTCTCTCTCTCTCTCTCTCTCTCTCTCTCTCTCTCTCTCTCTCTCTCTCTCCCACCCCTTCTTCCCCTTCCTCCCATCATTTATTCCTGTCCCTCCCTCACCTCCTACGCTTTGCCTCGCGTGTATGAAAAACAAATATATGTAAAACGTATCTACTGTGTTAAGGGGGCGGCTCAGTCTGCTGGGGTGGGCGTGGGTGTGGCATGCAGGGTAGACATTAATAACACTGGTAGAGCCGTCCCCGCAACACGTAAGAAATTGCAGGCGGAAGGGAAAAAGGGCGTTATGTATGGACCTCCCTGTATATACCATTTTTTTTTTTTTTTACATGTCTCTCCTTGATCCCGAAGAAGATTGCGTGAGGAATTAATATTGCTTAGCCTCAGAGATAATATGCTCAGGGGGATTGATAAATGGCTTGAGAAATGCATGCACTGAGCTGTCATCATTATCATCATCTTCATCATCATCAGTAACAACTAAAACAGCAGCAGCAGCAGCAACGTCAGTCAGTCAGTAATCATTGTCATCACCATCCAAATTCTCCTCCTCCTCCTCCTCCTCCTCCTCCTCCTCCTCCTCCTCCTCTTCTTCTTCTTCTTCTTCCTCTGCTTCTGCTTCTTCTTCATGTAGTCACTCATTTACGACTGATATATACACAAATCTATATTCTGCTCAGGTTAACTTGGCGTAAAACTGAAGTTTATTGATCGATCATACACAACAGGAGATTATCATTAAAACATGGTGCTGATCACGTAGAAGTGCTGGAAAGAACGCTGAGCCGTAATATCTACGCGAAAGAATCTGCAAAAGGACGACAGTCATTGCTTGGTTAAAGTGAACGAACTATAGGTGAAAGCATCGTCTATTTCGTGAAGTTCACTAAACTCCCAATTGTACCATAAAAAGTAGCGTTATATTTTCCCTTGCAACTAAAGCTCATTACAGTCTTCAGTATACCTTTTCATTCCTGCGTTATAATGAAACTCCATGACAGTCTTTCTATGCTGCCTGATGAACCTTCTTAAACTTTCCTCCCGGCAGCAGGAGGAGGGATTGAATGATGGGGGAGAACTTTTTTGTCGTATCTTTTGTGTTTGTCTTTTCTTTTATGTTAATGTCAGTTTTTTTTTTTTTTTTTTTGCCGTTTTCTTTACCTCATAGGATAGATATCGTAGTCGTCGCCTAACCTATATCAAACGGCCTTGAAAGGATCAATAGGAATGTTATTGTTTGTTCTTTGTATTCCTTTCTTCCATTTTTCTGTCTTCCCATCTTGTCCTCCCTACCGTCTCTCTCTCTCTCTCTCTCTCTCTCTCTCTCTCTCTCTCTCTCTCTCTCTCTCCTCCTTCCTCTCCTGCCCCTCACCCTCTCCCCTCCTTCCTGTCCTGCCCCTCGACCTCTCCTCACCTTCCTCTCCTGCCCCTCACCCTCTCATCTCCTTCCTCTCCTGCCCCTCTCTCCGTCCCCTCCTATTCATCCTCCCCTCTCTTCTCTCTTTCCCATCCTTCCCATCCCCTCCTCCCCCCTAAACCCCCTCCTTCCCTCCTTCCCGTGCCTCCCTCCCCTCCTTCAGCCATCCATCACCTGTCCCTCTCCTTCCTCCCTCTCCACCAATCCTCTTCCTGTCAAAGGCCTCGCAGCTCAAGATAAACCCTTTTTTAATCGACATCCAGTGTAAATAAACAAAGACTTGGGTGGGGGCCGAGATGGACTCTGCGGCCCGACTTTACCGCCACTCCTGAACACTCCATTTTTTTTTTTTCCTTTCGCTTTTTTTTCGTTTTCCAATCTTTTATTCATCTTAAGGGTCGATCCTTGTGTATTGCTTTCATTTTTTGTGTGTGTATGTCTTGTAGTGAATGCCCATGTTTGTTTCCTTGCCCAGCGAGGTTGGAGGTTATGTATTCACCCGTGTGTGTGTGTTTGTGTGTCTGTTTACGTATAGTACAAAATATCTCAAGAAGCTGGTATCGTATTTCGGTGAAATGTGGTATATAAGTGGGGAGTGGGTCAAGAAAGAGTTTCTACATTTTGAGGTGGATTCGGATCCGGATGCAAAGTTATGTAATGAATTTTATTGGCGTGGGCGGAGATAGGTGCTGTGAGTGTTTCTAATTTTCCTGTACTGTATATATAATAGAGAGAGAGAGAGAGAGAGAGAGATCGTTTTCCTGTTCTGTATTTTCCTTGGTTATTAGATTTTTTACTCTTCTCACTGTAACTTGGCCTTAAATTGCCATATCTCCAGTTTGAATGCTGAGTTGTAACAGGAGATTAAACTAAACGATGATGCTAGAAACGAAGAGCCTGACCTGTGTGAAATAAGCGGTAAAAGGACCAAAATCCGGGCCTAGTTACGGTGAAAGAACCACGACGTATGCCCGTGTGTGTGTGTGTGTGTGTGTGTGTGTGTGTGTGTGTGTGTGTGTGTGTGTCATCTTTTTCTGCTCCATTTCTGTATTTTTCTTAACCCCTTCTCTCCGTGGACGTATTTTTCGTTACCACCAGTCATTTTAATTATTTGATTTTTTAACATTGTTTTTATTATGGTATTACCCTATTATTTTACTGTTTTTATTATTTTATTATTGTTTTATCACTGTTTATTTCCGTACTGCAGTAGTCATCCGTAGCATCTGTCAGTCCCACTTGTACTTAAGGTCTGTCCTAAACGGAATAAAGTCGTCTGGAGATTGCAAGAATGAAAAATAAAGTCGCAGGTTGGAAGGAGTTAAGGAATGATTGTATTTTTCCTCTCTCTCTCTCTCTCTCTCTCTCTCTCTCTCTCTCTCTCTCTCACACACACACACACACACACACACACACACACACACACACACACACACACACACGAAGATTTAGCTGTTTAACTGGACGGCAATAACTGAGAATTTGTTTATGATAAAGGAATTACTGTAGCTTTAGGGAGAGGACATTGTGGAGAGAAAAAGAAAAGTTTGGGAAAGAATTAGTTTCTGAAGTTTACAAAAGAATATGAATGAAGTGGGATTCTCGGGATGGGACAGATAGAGAGGAGAGTGGGTAGTGAGCTGGAACTAATGAGAGAGAGAGAGAGAGAGAGAGAGAGAGAGAGAGAGAGAGAGAGAGAGGCGATGAAGTGAGTGAGTGAATAAGAAGAGCAAGACTAAGTAAGATAGGCCATTGAGTGAATAAGAGGAATGAGTTAGTGTGAGAGGTATGAGTGAGAACGGCGAGTTGTAAGAATGGTGAGTTAGTGTGTGAGTGAGCGAGTAAAAAGAAAAAGCAGGCGAGTAAATCAGTGCAGAAAGGGAGCTAAAGGGTAAGTGAGTGAGTGAGTAAAGCAAGTGGGGGTGTGAGAGAGAGCCTAGTGGTTGGCTCTTAAACCTAGTGGTCAGTGTTGACAGAGAAACACACCAAGGCACACTTACTCTCAAAGATACACACACGGGTGCGCGTGCGTCTCTATTGTGTGTGTGTGTGTGTGTGTGTGTGTGTGTGTGTGTGTGTGTAAGTACATACACACGTTCATGAAGCACATAACGCGCGTACAAGCATGAATCACATGTTAACATATACACACGAGTATATTATCATGGGTATACTGTATATGCACACTTTCTCACACGCAAGCGTACACACCTACACGCACACAAACGTATATAAGCATACATACATACGCACATAAAGCACACAAGCACACACACCCATACAAACACACATGCCTCTTCATTACCTAAAGTACGAATATAACCATTACAAGGCTTCTACAACCACTACCAACACAACCACATTTATTACCACCACTGCCACCACACCTGTCATCAGTACTGTTACTTCTGTAGTCTTTGTTTTCATCTGACAGAACTGGGCCACTCCCACACCTTGAATGCTGTGTCGTGGCTGCATGACATTCGATAAACTTTGGGTATCAGGCGGAAATGAGTCGTCTCGGTTACTCGTCAAATCGACCCTCCAGTCTGACTACGCCTGGCCATCGCTTGAGCAGAAAGGGATTGGGGATCGTCATGAAATTAGTTTATACCCCCACCACTATCCCAGCCTTCACACTCACCACTAAACACAACTACCATTCCTACCACAACCACCACCGCTATCTTCCATTCCTACCACAGCTTCTACTATTGACACCATTCATGCATACCACTGTCACCACCATGACCACTACCACCACAGCCACAGTGACCTACCACCTCCACCACTGCTACCACAACTACCACCATTAATGCCTACCACTATCACCACCATCTGACTGGGAAAATCGCAAGTTCGGTAATGTTTATGGCTCCCTTGGTAGTGATAACCTGACGCCCTTTCCTCTCTCTCTCTCTCTCTCTCTCTCTCTCTCTCTCAATCCATTTCTCCTTTCCTCTGTCTCCTTTTCATTTCTCATTCTGGTTCCAGTTTCCCGTTCCTTTACCCTGCCTTTTTTCTTCCTTCTTTGCTCCAGTCTTTCATTCCTTCCTTTTTTTTCCTTCTCCCTGTCCAATCCTCTTACCTCTCTTTTCCTGCCTTTATTCCAGTTTCTCTTTTTCTCCTGGTATTCTTTCCTTGCTCTTCTCTTTTAATCTCTGCTCTCTTTTGACTCCCATTTCTTTCCTTCATTTCTTTCAGTCCTCTCTCCAAGGCTTCACTCTTTATATCCATTTCGTCCCCCCGTTTCGTCCTTTCATCTCTTTCTGCAACTTCCTCTCTTCTTTTTCATTTCTTTTCTCAGTTTTTTTCCTCAGCCTTCCTTTGACTTTGCTTACCATTCTGCAGATTTTCACCTCTTACTCCCTGTTTCAGATCATCCCATCCTTCCTTTCTTTCTTCCCTTCCCTTCTTTTCTCTCTCTCTCTCTCTCTCTCTCTCTCTCTCTCTCTCTCTCTCTCTCTCTCTCTCTCTCTCTCTCCTTCTCCTCCCTTCTTTCTTCGTCATCTCCTTCACCTCCCATCTCTCCCTTCCTCCTTTCCTTCCCCTTCCTTCTCTCTCTTCCATTTCTCCTTCCCCTTTCTTCCCCTCCCCTTCTTCTCCTCTCCTCACCTCCTTCCACTTTCTCCTTGGCCATGCTTCTTTTCCTATGTCCTCCCTCTTTCTTTCCCCTCTCCCCTCGCCTCCACCCCTCGTCCTCTCCTTCCCCTCCCATCTCTCATTTCCTCACCTCTTGCCTTTCTTTCTCATTCCCTCCTTCACTTACTCCAATCTTTCTTCCTCTTCCTCCCTTCCCATCCTTCTTTCTTCTCCACCCCTCTTCCTCATCTTTCTCCCTCCCCCGCCCTTCCCCTCTCTCACCCACCGTCTTCTCCCACTCTTTTTGTCTTCCCTCCTTTCACATCTCTCCTTTCCTCCTCCCCCTCTTTCTTCCCCCCCCCCTCCAGCTTCCCATATCTCACTTCCTTCTTTTCTCACCTTCCGCCCCTCTTCTACCTTTTCCTCAGGGTAGGAGAGCAAATAGCACAATAGCTGTGGCACTTTGAAAAAATCATTTGGTTTAGGGTATGATATGAAAACTGGATCGAACGCAAAATTCGTATTAACAAAACTGAGTGCGCTAAGATATGACCAAAACCCATACTTTTAACACTTATATATGGAACACCTGTAATTGTGAAGGTAGGTGTGATCAGGGGGTAATTGAAGGTAACAGAGACGGCTTAATGGTACTACAGTGTGCTACTATTTCACTGTGATCTGCGCGGGAGGAAAATTTATATAGACATTTTTTTCTTTATCATCCGTGAACGTTCTTTTCAACCCTGGCGCCATTATCAAGCCGTTCTCTACACTCAATTTTCCACGGGTACTCTATTGCCAGAACTGACCACAAGTACCTTTCTTGCTTTGCTGTCCTTGTCTTCACCTCATATAATTAGATACCATAGTCATAGTCTTCTGCAAAACAGCCTGGTAAGGACTGTTAGATCTGTTGCTGTGTGCTTTCCTTAAATGCTGACTTATTAATCACTTTACTGTGTTGTGATGACGTATTCAGTTTTATTCGGTCTACCTTCAGACGATTTTTGTCAGATTAGTAGATACTTCTAACGTGAAGGATTAGATAGATCCTTCATTAACCCCTTCACTACAAGAGGTCTCCCTTGAGCTGAGTAAAATCCATTGATGTTGAGCTGATTTTAATTAAAAAAAAAAAAAAGTTACCTTATTGAAGTGGTTAAGGAATTTTTATATTGCGTAAGAAGAATACTTTCCAGTTTAATTCGAATGCATTGCCTGTGAAGCCAGCGGGATTACTGGCGTCCACAAGTGTATGTGGATACTGGTGATTGGTGTCTGAATCATTTTTTATAATGTCTAGTCATTATATGTTTTCATTTTCAGCTTCAATATTTTTCACAATACACGTATTTTAGATTTTAGCATATAATTCAATAACAGAAATAAGTTTAACTTGTTTGAGCCAGTGTAGTAATTTGTTAAAATTTCTCGGGATGATCAACTTTTGTTCAGCGTCATTGTTGTGCCACCAAATAGTAACATCAGCAGATATGGATATTTTGCAACGTGAACCTTCATCACTGTTTATTAGAGATGAGAAAAAGAGTAGAGTCCAACAGAACCAATTGGTACACCACTTACCTTTTATAACTCGTAAGCCAGTTATCGATCTACCTTAGTACATAATACAAATGCTGTTTGACCTCATTTTTCAAGAAGTCTTTTGCCAGGTACTTTGTCACCCACTGATTGAAAATATAGTTAGATAATATGAACGGATATGGTTATGCCATATTTCTTTAGTCTTTCAAGGCGTCAGTTTTTCTTCAGCGTAGGAATGGCTGGTCGTACTTACTGTAAAGGCTAAGAATGTTTACTCCTTCACTCTCCCTCCTCCTTTACCCTCACAGTTTCTCGTTTTTCGTCAGTTTCTTCATCATTCGTTCCTACCATTCCTCATTTTCGTTTCCTTTATTCCTCCTTTCTTTTTAAGTTTCTCCTCCCACTCTACCTTCCCTTTCAAATATTCTTTCCTTTATACTCCAATCCCCCCCCCCTCCTCTCTCTCTCTCTCCCTCCCATCCCTCCATACTTCTCTCATATGCTCCTCTTTACTTCAGTTTCTCTTCCTCCCAATCTTGCTTCCCTCTCAACTTTTTCCTCCAGTATGCTCGATTTTCTTTCAGCCTTCCCCCCTTTTTTTACTCCCCCTCCTACCCCCCCCCCTCCAAGTAGCGGAAGAACAAACATTAGTCATTATGAAAGTCGGGTTAGGGAAGTCCAATCAGATCGGGGGAGGGGGGAGTGGAAGGGGGAGAGGGAGGAGGAATAGAGGGAAGGAAAATGGGGAAGGGGAGAAGGAAGGGGTAGAACAGGGAACATAACACTAAGAAAAGACGAAAACTGCAGCAGCTAGGACGGCTGATTCATGGGAGACAGGAAAGGAGAAGGGAGGGGGGATAAGAGATGGAAAGGTAGGGGAGAAGAGACGAGGAGGGAGAGGGTAGTAGGGGGTAAGGGGCAGGGAAAGGGGACGAGAAAAGGAGGCAGGGAAATGGGAAAGGGAAGGGGGGAGGGATTCATTACGGAGAGAGAATAGAGGATAAGTGAAAAGGAAATGGGATGAGGAGGGAGAAGATGAGAAGGAAGGGGGGGACTCAGAAGCCAAACATTCAGCTCTCCTGTGTTATGAGTTCAAGACAAGGGTAGTGCAGCAGAAGGCTTTGCCGGGGTTTCCTGCTCTAGTGGAAAAATATCCACTTGTTGATTTTTTTTTTCTCATTCTTGTTTCCTTTGTTTTTCCTTCCTCCATTCAGTATCTATGAAAAAAAAAAATTCTTATGCAACTTGCAGACAATCTTATTCTGTTTACGAGGGACTTTCGAACTAGGGAGGTTATATAAGTACCTTTCAGAGGCCCCGTCACTACAGAGGATTTCCTCAAAGAATAATAAAATCGTCAGGAGGTAGAACGAAGAAAGGAGTGGAATACATCACTTGCTTTAGAGGGTTATATCCAGTATTCAGGATTTCATTGTTGTTACTGTTAATCATTTATTGCTTGAATTTTATGTAAGATTTTGCTGGGATTGTACTTACTGGTAACGTATCATCCTCAGCCCACTGCTTTATAATCACAGACGGGGAGGGAGGGGGAGGTAGGCGGAGAGACAGGGGGAGGGAGGGAGGATGGTGGTATATAGGAGTAGGAGTAAATGGGGAGGGGGAGGTAAGTAGGTAAAGCGAGATGGGGAGGGAGGAGAGGGAAAAAGAATGGAAGGTGGAGGGGGAGGGGGAGGGAGAGATTAAGGCAGTGAGGGAAGGGGAATGAGGGAGGATGGCAGAAGAGGAGGGGGAAGGAGGGAGGAAGGCTGAGGGGGAAGGGTGGAAAGAGGGAAGTAAGAAAGACAGTGAACTAGTTAAGGGACAGTAAGTGGGAGGTAAGTGAGTGAGTGTGGGAGGGGAAGAGGAGGGAATGGAGAGGGAAAGGGAGTGAAAGGGGAAGGAGGGAAGAATAGAATAAAAGAGAAAAGGCAGGACGGACAGGCCATAGAAATCAACGAAGTGACTTAGCCTTATAAATCCTTGCTTCATAGACACGTGGTTGTCTAGTGGTTAGAATACGCCAGCCGGAGTGACAGCCATGCAAAGTTCAGTCTCTAAGAGGTGACTGATTTTTTTTTTCTTGTAATGCCATCTAGGGAAGCAGCCAATAGTTCTTCCACCTTACTTTGGTCTAAATTTTCGACTTTTTGCATCATATTTCATATACCTCATAGGCAGAAAATGACACCGGCTCTACATCCCTTCCATTGCACTTCTTTGTGACCAGCATCATACTCCAGCGTTAGTCTGTTATCTGGTACTACAACTCAGCTTTCAAGATAGAGAGGTGACAGTTTCAGTCCAAACAGAGTACAAAAAAGTGTACTGGACTACGGTGGCCTAGTCTTGGTCCGCTGTATCTTAGAGTGATCATAAGATGTTGGCCGTTATTATTCTTAATTTTATCATTACCGGTATCGCTTACTGGATTAATGTATTCCATTCATTTACTACTACATATCATTTATAAAGGGCAGTAATCTGGTTAATTCTTCTCAAGCTGTTTAAAATCGTCTTGGTGGTACTGAAAAGGCATCATGGTACTGAAGGGGTAATTGGAGACTGCTTTTCTCTTTTAGCTCCTACACCAAAACATCACTTTAGTAAACAGGAAAGTGTGGAGATAACAGGAGTATAAAAAAAAAGGGTAGATGTCTTGGCACTAGAGAGGTTAAAGATGTGTTAGCAGGGTAAAGGAAGGAATGAAGGACGGAAATTAGAAATGAGGAAAGGAGGAAGAAAAGTGTGAAAGAAGGGAAATTAGAAGGGAGGAAGAAAGGAAGGAAAGAGTTAGGGGGGGGGAGAGAGAGAGGAATATTAAAAGGAAGGGAGGGAAAGGGAATGAGAGCAAGGAGGAGAAGGAAAGGGAGTGACAAGTTCATTGAACTGGTTATGGCAGGGTAAGTGAGTGTGGGAGGGGGAGGAAGGAAAGGGAAAGAGTGCAGGGAGGAAAGGAGAGGAAAGGAAAGAAAGAAATCGGAATGAAAATAGATGAAAAAGGAGGGAGGAAAGAGAGAAGGGAAAGCAGGAAGGTAAGAAAAGGAGGGATGAGGAATGCAGAGGAAGGAGAACGATAGAGGAACGGGAGGAAAGAAGGAATGGAGAGGCATGAAGGAAGGAAAGAAGGGAAAGAGAGGGAGGAAAGAAGGGATGAAAGGAGAGAAGGGAAGAGGAAAGAAGAAGGAAAGGAAAAAAGAGGACAAAGAAAATGAGGTTGGGAGTAGAGAAAGTTGTCAGTAAGAGAGAGAGAGAGATGGGAAGTTGATATCATTAGTTTACATTCATTAATCTTGACCTCACTGTTAACCCTCTCTCTCTCTCTCTCTCTCTCTCTCTCTCTCTCTCTCTCTCTCTCTCTATGTTGTTTGCCTGTCAGTTGTCCCTCATACGTGTCTGTTTGTCTGTCTGTCATAATATTAATGATCCCAAAGTTCATTTTTTTATCATCTTTTTATGTTTTGTCCATCATTCTACTCAGTAATATTACTTGCCTGTTTAGTTATCTTTCCATCTGTCCATTTATCTGTATTTATCTATCAGTCTATATTTGTCAGTCTATCTGCCTGTCTGCCTGTATATCTATCTATCTGTATCTATCTACCTGTTTATCGGGCTGTCTATCACTCTGTCCTAAGCTGGGCCAAGAAAAAGTGTGATGAATTGAATTTCTTTAGATCAGACTTTACTACTTTTTCACAAGAGCCACAGACAAGGCATAAAAACACCCCCACCATACCCTTACACCGGTCCTGAATGAGACAGCCGTGAGTGTATTCAGTATGGACGGCGGGAAGCAGTGTCGAAGTGGTGACATGTGAAAGTGTGTGGCTCGCAGGAAGACTGGTGGGCCTCAGGGAACCAGCTATCAAGTCAGTGGCCAGAGTTGAACACATAAAAATTTAAAAAAACTTTACCTGTCTGTGTCTACCTGTCTCTTTCTGTGCGTCTCTCTGCCTTTCTATGTCCGTCTGTGTACATGTAGTTTCTCTATACCTTCTATCGGTCTGTCTTGACTGATCTTTAGTTTTTCATGTCTGTTTGTTTCCTTAGTTATCTCATTCTGTCTCTATCTGCATATATATACACGAACAGGGTTACCTTGCGTATTCGGGCCAAAAAGGCAAACACTCTAATCCTAATTGTTGTAGTTCAGTCTTTCTACTCCAGAAAGACCATGTACGTCTTATGTTGTTGAAGAGGGATTATAAGAGGTCCAGGAACTTTCTATTCCTTGCTTTCGCAGACTAACTCACAGTACGAAGTATTTGTGCGCACATGTTTACTATTACTGGTGACCTCAAATTACCTCCGATCAGTGACCTTAAATGACCTTGGAGGTCAACTTCACATAGCCTATGTCCGAACTGGAGGTCATGTGAGTCTTCATGCCAAAAATTGTGCTGCAGGGTTCAGTCGTTCGAGTTTGTACTACCGGTGACCTCAAATGACCTCCGACCAGTGACTTCAAATAACCTCGGTGGTCAACCTCACATAGCCTATGTCCGAACTGGAGGACATGTAAGTCTCCATGCCAATAATTGGGCGGCAGGGATACCCGGCGTTGCCCGGGCCAAAAAGGCGAACACTTTACCCGTGACCTCAAATGACCCAGAACTGAATTTTGACTCGCCTAAAACTATCCTTGGGTCATCCTGAGTCAGAATATATATGGGTCTGGGGGTCTCTGGCCCTTGGTTTGGGCGTGATTGAAGGACAAACAAACAAACAATGTGGCTCTTTTATATATATATATATATATATATATATATATATATATATAATTGTCTGTATTCAGAAGAATTGAAGGAAATCTGAGGAAAATACAGTCCGTGACCTTGTTTTGTTGGCGAATAAAAATGAGAGAGAGAGAGAGAGAGAGAGAGAGAGAGAGAGAGAGAGAGAGAGAGAGAGAGAGAGAGAGAATAAGGTCAAACGGACGAAATGTTGGAACAATGTTGCGAAGAGGAAAGACGGAAAGGCGGAGACGAGAGAGAGGGAGGGGAGAGGGAGGGGGAGAGCAAGGACCAATTGTGGGGGGTGAGGGGAGCTTATATTGTTACGCCCTGATTTCCTCAAACAGCCGCGGGGAGGGTCAGGCGAGGGGGAGAGGGGAGTGGAAGGGGGAAGGGTGAGGGAGAGGGAGGAGGGAAGAGAGAAAGTGAGAGGGGAGGGAGGGAAGGAAGCGAGGAGAGGGAGAAAGTGAGAGGGGAGGGAGGGAGGGAAGCGAGGAGAGGAAGAAAGTGAGAGGGGAGAGAGGGAGAGAAGAGAGGGGTAGGAGAAAGTGAGATTGGAGGGAGAAGGGGAAGAGAAAAGAGGGAGAATGCGAGAGGGGAGGGAGGGAGGGAGGGAGGGAAGAGAGGAGAGAGATGGAGAAAAGAGGGGAGAGGGAAGAGAGGAGGGAGGGACTGAGGCAGTGAGAGAGGCGGGAAAGGAAGTGGTGGATGGAAGAGAGGAGGTGAGAATGGAGGAAGTGGAGGAAGAGGAGAATGAAAAGGTTGCGGGGAGAGTGGAGGTGGGGAATCAAGGAAGTGAGAGAAGGGAAAGGAAAGGAGAGGCGAGACAGAAAAGATATAGTGAGGAGGTTTTAAGGAAGAGAGAGTGGGGAAGGGGGGTAAGAGGGGAGAAGATGGATAAAGGAGAGGGAGAGGGCAGTGAGGGGAGAATTGTTAGGGGACGTGGGAGGAGGAGGAGCACTGAGGAGAAAGGTATTGGGAGGAGAGAGCAGTGAAAGTACGGGAGGGAAAACAAAACACACACACACACACACACACACACACACACACACACACACACAGGTCAGTGGAGAGTACAAGGAAAAATAAACAACAGAAAACAGAATATTCTTTTCGTAGCTGTTGTATGAGAGTAGGTATAACTGTATCATCTATTCAGAGTGTTCAAGAAGAGCTTAGTAAAATGTACCCCCTCTCTCCAATTCCTACCATTCTCTCCAGTAGAAATCGGCATGAAAAAAGTGAGAAAGACCTCGATTAATGAAAAACTATCATGACAATTTATAACAAGATTTGCATATAAAACTTGGTGCATTACCGTACAGTGATCGTGCTAATTAACTGGCCAGGATCTCTCTCAATCATTTATTTATGTTCAGGTGTGTGTGCTCCTTATCAATATTTTTCATTTTTCTTTTTAATGAGAAGATGTGGATATTTTCAGCAGGTGTTCCTCAGTATCATGTGTATAGCCTCATTCGTTCAGCCAAAGGACGTCATTTATTCCTGCTACCTCAAGACGATTTTCTTCATATAAGGAGAGATTTTCAGACTTGACGGGAAACAAACAGCTTGCATCAGCACCTCCACTATATTATTTTAAGTGTAACTTGGCCTAAAATTGCCACCTCTCCATCTTGAACGTTTAGTTATGGCAAGAGGTTAACACAAGAATATGGTGCTAGTCACGAAAGAGTGCTGTGAGAAGGATATAGAGCCGCAGTATTGCCTTCTTTCTGACTATGTGAACTCAGCTGCAAAGGGGCGAAAATCTGGGCCAAGTGAGAAAGAGAGAGAGAGAGAGAGAGAGAGAGAGCGTCTGCCATTACCGGACTGAAATGGATAAAAAATAAAACAAGCCAGCACACCAAGCCCCGAGATACAACGCTTGTGACGTAAATCCGGTCTGATGCGTTCCCTGGTATCAATGCTCTTTATTTGCACTCAGTAAGCCAATTATGGATCCACTCGAGCGCTTTACCACTGCAAATGTGCACCTTTAGTTTATCAGGAAGTCTTTACGTGGGGGAGAGGGGAAGGGGGAGACCGAGGAGGAGGAGGAGGAGGAGGAGGAGGGATGGAGTGGAGAGGTATGTGAGTGAGGGTGGCGTAAGCTGGAAGTAGGGCGACCTGATGGCGGAAGATAGGGTGACATGGAGGTGGTTTGGTTTTGGCTGCTTCCCCAGGAATTGAGTCATCTAGCCACAGACAGGTAGATAGATAGATAGATAGATAGATAGAGAGATGTGTAGAAAACTGTTAATAATAGATAACATGATTTGTGAGGACATTTTTTTTAGATAGATAGATAGATTGATACAGATGACATGGAGAGCTTTGTTAGACATAGATTGATAGATAAATGGTATATAGATAGATAGATGACGTGTGGGAACATTGTTAGGTAGATAGATAGATGGCTTGTGGGAACATTGTTAGGTAGATAGATAGATGGCTTGTGAGGAACTTTGTTAGACACCGACAGTCGAGATAGGCCATGATAATAGGCTTGGATTCCTTATACTATTTACCATTTAGCTGCGATATTCGAATTCTGTCTTGTACTCCAGCTGATGGCAGACGATTTTGTTCACCTCAGGGAAATCCGTCGCTCGTAGAAGATAAAATACTGTGCAGATTAACGGTTTGACCAAGACCTGAGAACTGTATTGCATTCCATCTCACGACAGACAGTTTTTTTAACATATCTGAGAGAGGATAACGTACCGTACTGTCGCAAAATATGGAAAAGGAGTTGGGCATTAAATTTTGTGCTGAGCCTCTGCAGTCTTTTCAATCCTGTGACGTCTCTTTTTTTCATTCTTCTATTTTCAGACGATTATTATACACCTTGGGAAAGGCTTCTCGTACTCAGCGGGTTAATGAGGCTGTATCTAACTCCTCAGGTACAAACAGTCCCTCCTAAGTTGAATAAATATGTCAGGAGATAGTGCTGTAAGAGTCAAACGAACAATACGTCATATGGTAAAAATTTTGCTCTTATCTATTCCTATAGGGACTGTAGGAAGCGCAACTCTATTTTGTGATGTAAATAAGGATGATGAAAGAATATGTTGAGTATTGTAGATCTATGTTTCATCTTTAATATGCTTTCCAGTTTTAATGTCTAGTTTTGTGTGTGTGTGTGTGTGTGTGTGTGTGTGTGTGTGTGTGTGTGTGTGTGTGTGTGTGTGTGTGTGTGTGTGTGTGTGTGTGTGTGTGTGTGTGTGTGTGTGTGTGTGTGTTTTACGTTTTTTAATTAATGCCTTTCATGCCTGACAGCCATAAAACTCTTGACTCCTTGAGTTACTGACGTGGACGTTATATATTTCTCTTTTTTTTTTTTTTTTTTTATGCCGTGCTTTTTTCATTACTCTGACGGCCTTGTCTGAAAATTTTGGTGCTTGAGCATGATATTTGGTTAAAAACATTTTGTATAGTTTTCCCGTCCATTATTATAATTATTATTGTTCGTAGTAGCAGTAGTAGTAGTAATAGTAATAATAGTAGTAGTAGTAGTAGTAGTAGTAGTAGAAGTAGTAGTTGTGGCTGATCGTTTGCTTATACATTAATTAGAGACGGCCATTTGTAGGATTGGAAAGCTAAAGGCAAGGGTAACTAAGGAGTATTATTACGTTTAATAACAGTACTCATAGAAGTTGATATTGTCGTGAGTGGTAATATTCTATGGTCAGTGAAGTTAGTTGAATACAAAAAAAGCAATGCATTTTATGTCGACAATTACCTTTTGATAAAAAAAACATCTAAATCGTCGTCACAGATTGATAATTTCATTTCATATTTATTTATTTATTTACATTTCAGGTACTGCAAGAAGTGGGTTTATAACTGTCCATCTACGGATCTGTGAGTACAGTCCTTAGCCAGATTCGAGTTCCTTAAGCTGTAGTTTATCCATCTTAACTTGGCTCAAATTTTACTTATTTTGAGCTTATTTTCCGTAATTCAGTGGCAAAATAAGACAATACTACGGCTCCACACAGTTTCCATAGCACTTCCTCGTGACCAGCACCGTATCCTAGCATTAATCTTTCTACAGCTCATTGGCAGAGTAAGACAGTACTACGGCTCAAAACATCCTTCCAGTGTCATTTGTTTATGAAAAGAATTATATGCTGGTGTTAATTTTTGTAACAGCGAAGCATTCATTATGGAGAGGGAGCAGTTTTTGACCGAGATAAAGTGGATGGACTATAGTTTAATAGTAGCTGTAATCCTTCTGTGTGTCCAGATGGTTAGGCAGCTTGTTTTGGGCATCAATTGTCCACCCATTAACATCTTCACTTTGATGACGTGTTTTCTTATTTTCTGCTCACTACTGACATATCAATTTACTCAACCAAGGGAAGATTTCTGTACTGTTTTTATTCAGTCTTGGTCTGAAATTGCCATCTTTCCATCTTCAGTGCTGAATTATTATAATACATAAACACTAGATTACGGCCCTGTTCGCAAAAAAACAGGAAAGAATACAAAGCTGTACCATTGACTGTTTCTGCCATTGAGCTACGTGAAATGTGCTGCAAAAAGGACGGAAATGGGCCAAGTTAAAGTGAAAGAACAACAGTATTGAATAGTTTTGAGGTGATCCCAATTAGATACTTGTGTGTGGAGGTCTTTCACTAGATGAATGAAATGGTGTGGCAGTAGCAAGATTAACAACAAAGCCCTCATCGTGCTGAAAGAGTTATATGATGATGATGGTGGTGATAATGATGATGATTGTGTTGGTGGCGGTGATGGTGATGATGATAATGATGATGATATTTTATTCACCATCCTCTCGCACATATATACTTATCTTCTTTCTTATTGTTTGTGTTATGTTCTTTTATCTTCCGCTTCGGTATTTTTACTTCGTTTCCTACTTCCCTTACTTCATTCTCATATCGCTGCTTCCCTCCTTTCGTTCAACACTTACTTCCCTCTCCTGCCCCCCGCCCCCAGCCCCCCATTCCTCTCTCTCTCTCTCTCCCTCTCTCTCCCTCTCTCTCCCTCCCTCTCCCTCTCCCTCTCTCCCTCTCCCTCTCCCTCTCCCTCTCTCTCTCTCTCTCTCTCCCTCTCCCTCTCCCTCTCTCTCTCTCTCTCTCTCTCTCTCTCTCTCTCTCTCTCTCTCTCTCCTATTTCCATTTCCGACATCACCTTCTCTTCCCCCTGTCTGTTCATTCTCCCTATTGCCATTTCCCTACTGTCTATCATATCGAAATGTGTGTGTGTGTGTGTGTGTGTGTGTGTGTGTGTGTGTGTGAGAGAGAGAGAGAGAGAGAGAGAGAGAGAGAGAGAGAGAGAGACAGAGGAGAGAGAGTCCCCTTTTCCTTTATCTTTCCTTAATTCAGACCAGCCAAACCATTTCCCTCCCTTACCCCTCCTCCCTTCCCTCCCTTCCCTTCCCTTCCCCCCCCCTCCAACTCCCTCCTCCCTTCCCTCCCTTCCCTTCCCCCCCCCTCCAACTCCCTCCTCCCTCTCCACCTCCCCGACCATCCCTCCCCCCTCTCTTTTCCTCTACCCCTGATCCGCTTACGCCCTTTTTCCTCCTCTTTTTTCCGCTCTTTTAGGTTCCTCTTTAAAATCGTACAGGATGTTTTCTCAGAAGTCCCACACGAGTTCCTTTTTTTTTTCTTTTTTTTTTTTCAGGCGGTATTTTTTGTTTATTTTCTGTGTTTGGTTTTGTTTTCCGCGGTCTGATTCCTTTCTCATTGTTTTGTTATGTTTTATTTACTTAATCTCGTCCTATTCCTCCCCTCATTTTTCCTCTTTTCGCTCCCTCCCCTCTTATAGCCTTCTTGTTGTCTGTTCTTCCTCTTTTCTATCTTTCTCCTTTTGTATCCTTCCCCTTTTCCAACTTCTCCATCTTCTGTCCCACCTGTCTCCTATCCTCCTCTCACACGCTTTTGTTAATCTTTATTATTATTAGTTTCATCCTGACAAATCACTTCATTAAGGATTACAAGACTTCCTGTGTTCTCGTGTTTTCGTATATACCTGTTACCTGCACTTGCTGCCTACTCCAATGTGCTTCCCTCCCATTACTTACCAACTCCCTCCCCTCACCTTTTCTACCCATTTCACTATCCCTTCCCTTCCCTTCCCATAACTCCTCTCCCCTCCCTTCCCTTCCCGTTCCTTCTCGCCTTCCCTTCCCTCCTGTCCCCGCGACACTCTTCCCTCCTCTCCCTTTCCATCCATGCCCATCCCTTCTCTTCCTCTTTCTCTCCTCCCTTCCCTTTCCATCCTTGCCCATCCCTTCCCCTTTCTCTCCTCCCCTCCCTTTGCTTCTCTTCTCCCCTTCCCTCCCCTCCCCTCACCTCACCTCCCCACTTCCCATCCTCTCCTTCCCCTTCCCCGCTACCCCCCCTCGTCCTCTCCCTTCCCATCGTCTCTTTCCCCTCCCCTCCCCTCCCTAAACAAGCCCCTCTTTTCCCCTCCCATCCTCTCCTTCCCTTAACAGGAACAATAAGATCGTGATAATTGAGTCTTTTTCTTTCTCCGTCCTTTATTCCCACCTCCGTTCTTACTTCCCTCTCTTCCGTTTCCTCGTCTCCTCTTTCTCCTCGTCTCCTCCTGATTCTCTTCACTTCTCCCTCCTTCTACTCTCTCTCTCTCTCTCTCTCTCTCTCTCAATTATTATATAGACCTATCAATATTTTCATCTCCTTTTCCCCTCTTCCTTCTCTTCCTCCTCCTACTCCTCCTCTTCCTCCTCCTCCTCCCTATCTCGTATCGTCCCCAAATGAGGAACTATATTTGTCCTAAAAATACTTGTGCTGTTATCGAGGTGTCTAAATCGAGAGGCGGAGGTCTCAAGTGAACGAATTGTGTAGTCTCCCCCTCTCATTTCCCTACGCCCCACCTCCCCACCCCATCTTTCCCCTTCACCCCCACACCCCACCTCCGCACCCCATCTTCCCCCTTCACCCCCACACCCCACCTCCCCCACCCCATCTTTGCCCTTCACCCCCACACCCCACACTGTTTCCCACATCATCTTCTGTAAGACTTTCCCCCCAATAGCATTTTTTTTTTTCAATCCATAGCCTCACCTTCACTCTCCCTTCATTCGTGTGTTCGTAATTTCATCCCTGTCCATACCTCCTACCCTTACCCTCACCCATACCCATTCCTTCACCCTCACCCTCACCCTTATCGTCATCCATACCCTCACCCTCACCCATAACCCTGACCCTGACCCTCACCCCTACCTCGCCTGCATCCATACCCCTTACCCTGTCCTTCACCCCTACCCCCGACCCTCGCCTTCACCCCTACCCCCTGCCCTAAACCTCACCGTAACTCATCCCAGTACCCATACCCTCACCCTCACCCATACCCTTGTCCCTCACCTTCACCCATACCCATACCCGCACCCTCAATTACACCCTAAACCCTCATCCTCACCCATACCCTCACCGTTACTCACACACAATGCTCCCTCACCTCTCACACCCATCGCCACCCCTCACCCTGTCTAACACTCACACCCATAGCGATACCCATACACAACTCCTCACTCCTCATCCTCATCCTTCCCTCATCACCATTGCTTGCACCCTAATTAAAACCCATACCCCCACCCCCACACGTATGTCCATCTCCAGCTCTGTCCAAACCCAACCCTTCCATCTCACACCCCCACCCACACCCCATCCTTACTCCTATCCCATTCCATCCCCAACCCCACGTCCATCTCCAACTCTTCCTCCACCCCCATCCTTTTTTTCTCCTTCTTTCTTACACTCACCCCCATCCCCCATCCCTACCCTTACACCCTCTCCCCCCCACCCCCATTTTGATAGGGTAAGGTGAGGGTGGTAGTGCTATCAGGGAGTGTCTTGATAACCTACACACACACACGCTACACATCCGTCACTGCCACTCGCCGCTGCCACTCGCCACTGCCACTCGCCACTGCCACTCGCCAAATCTTTAACCAGGTGTGCTGCTGGTCGATCATGGACAGGTGTGTTAATTTTCCTGTGTTAATTCTGGTGCGTTGATTTGTGTTAATTGTGGTGTGTTTATGCAGATGTATTGATCCAATTGGCTTAATTCTGTAGTGTTAATTTAGGTGTGTTAAATCTGACGTATTTATTCAGGTGTTAATTATGGTGTGTTAATGTAGGCGTGTTTAATCAGGTGTATTGATTCAGATATGTTGATGGAAATTTGTCATCTGTGGTGATTAGAACTAACAACTGTACATATTTGCGTGTGATGGTTCTCCCTTTTTATACGGAAAGAAAAATTAACAGCTGGAGACTGGGAATCTGTAAATAGCGTCCTTTCCAGAGAAAATTGAGCAAAAGGATACCAAAATCATGGTCGTTTATACTGAGACCACTATAAACTTTTTTTTTGAAGTCTCCGACTCTGGGGAAAGGCTTCAGGGCCTATCCCCAAGTCCCAGTAGTCCTCCTTGGGGCCCAGTAGTCCTCCTGCACCTCCACCTGTCACCACTTCGGCGCCAACACCCACCGCCCATATTGATTACATGCTGGGGCTGTCTCATACAGCACTGGTGCACTGGTATTAGCGGGGGTATTTTTACGACATGTCGGCGGGTCATCTGGTAGATCAGTAAAGTCTGCTTTAGTGAAATTCAAATCCACAAACTGTTTCCTGCCCCAGCTGGGATTCGAATCTGGGTCCAACAGGACTGCAGGCCACCTCTCTACCGATTCAGCCACCGCCTATCCACTTGAACAATGAGTTGTAACAATACATTATCAGTAGAATATGGTGCTAGTCACAAAAAAGTGCTCTGGAAAAGATGTGAAGGTGCAGTATTGTCTTTTGCCATTAAGCTACGTAAATTGGCTGGAAAAGGACAAATATCTTGACCTAGTTTGAGCAAGAACGGTATAGACGGCGTACAAAATAGTG
>NC_137014.1:43160910-43190910 GCF_032717465.1 Coenobita brevimanus
AGCCTTATTAAAATGCATGAACCTGGGGCGACCTTTTATCAGCACGTCCTTGGTACTCCTACATACCACTTTTCCTCACTACCACCCTTCCCCACTACCACTCTTCCCCACTACCACTCTTCCCTAATACCACTCATCCCCACTACAACCCTCCATTACCACTCTTCCTCAATAATGCTCTTCCCACTACCACTCTTCCCCATACCCCCATAAATCGCCCCCTCCTCCCCATAGCAAGGGTGTGTGATTAGAGGTGGGGCTGTAACACCATTGCCCTACCCCTTGATTAGTATCGATGGCATGGGGGACGGTAATCTGTTTATGGGGTGGGGGGTGGGGGTGGAGGTGAAGGGGTTAGGTGGTGGTGGTGGGGGTGAGGGTCGGGGTGAAGGGGTTAGGTGGTGTGACCCTTATATCTGCTTCTCTCTTTTTTCTCTCTCTTCTCTCTTTCTTTGTTCCTTTTTTCTGTCCTGACTTACCTGTTTCTCCATCTTTTTCTCTCTTTCTGTCTTTATGTTCCTTTTTTCTGTCTATACTTACTTGCCTGTCTCTCTTTTTCTTTCTTTTTTCTTTCTTCCTATTTTTCTGTTTGTTCTTTATAGTTACTTATCTATCTCACTCTCTTTCTCTCCTTTCTTTCTCTTTATTCGCTATACTTTCTTGTCTGTCTCCCTGTCTTTTTCTTTTTTCTTTCTCTTTTTTCTTTCAGTCTTATTGTTTCTCAGTTTTCCTGTCTTTACTTATTTCTCTCGCTCTTTTTTTCTCATTTCTCTCATTTTCTTTTTGTCTACGCTTTTTCATGTCAGTCTTACTTGTCTGTCTGGCTCTCTTTCGCTCTTCTTTTTCTGTCTTTTTTTTTCTTTACGTAGATCAGGAGATAGATAGGCGCATATATAGATAGATAAAGAAATGTGTGGAGTTGGATGGATGAAATTCTCTCTCTCTCTCTCTCTCTCTCTCTCTCTCTCTCTCTCTCTCTCTCTCTCTCTCTCTCTCTCTTTCATTATCATTAGCTTTTCATAGATCTTAATATTCTTATCGTATCCCCACACGCTATTCTTACTATGGATGATGGGTTTATAGCACCTTGAATTAGAGAAGATAGAAATTAAAGCTATGTGAAAGAGAGAGAGAGAGAGAGAGAGAGAGAGAGATGGATGCAGTACGGTAATTGATACATACATACGTGTAGCTAGAATGATCGATACATCAATGTCTAGGTGGGTAGGTAGGTAGATAGAGATAGATGCAATACTTGATAGACAGATTGATTGATAGGTAGGTAGAGAGACTGATTATTTGATTGACTGACTAATTGATAAGGAGAGAGAGAGAGAGAGAGAGAGAGAGAGAGAGAGTGTGTGTGTGTGTGTGTGTGTGTGTGTGTGTAAGGTTGGGTGGTCGGTGTGTGTTGGGTGTGGATGTGGGTGTCATTTAGAGGAAACTGAAAAAGCGTTCAAAGACAGACAGAGACAGACAGACAGACACAGAGATAATGCGTGTGGGATAATAATGTATGTATGGGTTATATATATATATATATATATATATATATATATATATATATATATATACGGAGAGACAGACAGACGGACAGAGGGTTAAAGCATACACATAAGCACATTGCCTTATTAAACAGATGTAAAGGTATAAACGAGGAGGATTGTCAGAGCTATCTAATCGAGCGACAAGAGGAGGGATGGGGCTGTGGAGAGGGTGAGAAGTGGACGGAGTGGAGGGGAGTGACCGGAGAGGAAGGAGAGATATGGGAGGGGGAGGTGTGTGCGGAAGGAAGGGGAAAGAATTGGGGAGGGATGATGAGATATGGTAGGTTTGAGAGGGGGGGGGTTAGGGAGAGGGTGACAAGTAGATGGATGAGGTTGAGAGGTGTAGAAAACGAAGAGAGGTTGAGGGAGAGAAAAGGGAGGTGCAGGGGGAAGGAAATGAAGGGTTTTAGGGAGACTCTGGGTAGTAATGATAGGGGTAGGGTGTGGCGGGGTTGGGAGACGGAGAGAGGGAGAAGGAAAGATAATAGGGAAGACAAATGGGGGGGGGAAAGAGAGGCAGTGTAGGGGAAAGAGGTAGGGACTGGGGAGGGGTTTGGAGGCGGGAAGAGAAAGTAAGGGAGATACATAGAGGGTTGTGAGACCGGGAGAAATGATGGGTAGAGGTAGGATGACAGTGGGGAGGGTAGCAGAGAGAGATGGGGAGGTATAATGGGAGGACGGGGGAAGACAATGGGGAGGGTTGCTAAGAGAGACGGTGAGAAATAATGGGTGGAGGAGGGAAGACAGTCGGGAAGGTAGCAAACTGGGGAGCTCCTAGGATGTACAGGTGGTAGGAACCTGTTGACTTATTCTATAGCGTTTTTTACTCGTAACCCGATAAAGATCCCAACCCAGTTTCAGGTTGGTTGATGGCCAGATGTAGTCAGAATGAAGGCTGGAATTAACTGTTAACCAAGGAGACTCATTCCTGTCTCATCTTTAAAGCTCATCGAATTTCATGCAATTACGACATAGCATTGAAGTTGTAGGAGTGACCGAGTTCCGTCAGTTGAAAGCAAGTTGACCTTAGTTTATTCGTTGGGGTATAACTACTTGCTCTAAAGATCTAACCAACGAGTGTGAGAAAAGGATAGAAAAGAGGAAGCTTTCCCCCGCCCACCATTCCCAGCAGGCATTATAGGTAAAACGATAACAATCCTATTTTACCCCCTTCGAAGTGTAGGGACCCGAGGGCAGGCTACCGTAATCCAGTACACTTGAGAGTAGGTGGCCGGCCTATATCTCTTGATGACTTTACTTGATCGAAAAACCTCCAGTCGTCTCTTAGGGTTCAAACCATTGGATGGACATCATTCTGACTGGGGCTTTCTAACCATTACATCACCAACGCCTGGTAAAACAATAGCGTGCTGCAAAATAGTAATATATAGTGAGTTTTACGCCAGGTACCCCTTTTCTGGGTAAGGGCTAAGGCGTTGCCCCTGGGTAGAGGACTTTGGTTTGGAGCGTGTAGCATTTTATGACCGGATGCCCTTCCTGATGTCTACCAATGACCCTTGGGTGGATTCGATCCTCCGACCCTTCGGTCAGAGCGGAGCGCTCTAAACCACTGAGCCACGGCTGCAAAATAGTAATGATAATAATTAATAATAATAATAATAATAATTATAAGGTAGATGTCCAGCTTCTTCCAGTGCATTCGGAGAAAACATGGAAATTGCATACCCAGTCCTGTGATATGCACGCCTATTTCGTTGAAATCCTTGTGCTCACTTCCCAATTTCTGGTCGTTTTTATATTTGGGGAGGGGGCTGACCCCCCAAGAATCACTGGGGGGATCACGCTCCCCAAATATCACATTACAGATGACAAGCCAGTGCACAGCATGTACTAAGATAGCAAAGCCGTATCTTTCTTTTACTGTTTTTGAGATTTTTTTTTTATTTGGCGAAGAGGCTGACGCTTTAAAAGTCATGGTTAGAAAATTGTATATAGTGAAAGACCTTGCCAGTATCCAAACGAACTCACCTGGGAGGCTTCATTCAAGTCCATCATATAGTAAGCACGCACAGACTCTCTCTCTCTCTCTCTCTCTCTCTCTCTCTCTCTCTCTCTCTCACACACAGTCGTAGAGTAATTTATATTTTTCCTCATCTATTTGAGCAGTTCTGGATAGTCTGCCATGCTACAAGAAGTATATTGTTATTACTTTCTTCGGAAATTGGCGACTTGCGAGGTATCATTATAAAGGATTGGAAGTGGAGAGAAGGGCTGTGAGAGGGACGATGGACGGAAGATGATGGAGTGGAAAATGAAGGAACGTGAGGGAAAAATAGAAGGGTAGAAAACAGGAAAGGAAAGAAGAAATGAGTGGAGGGAAGGAGAAGGAGAGAGAAAACAGGAAGGGGAAAAATGAGGAAACGATGACTAAAAAAAGGGGGGAGGTGAATGGAGACAAACAAATGGGAGGTATAGGAGGGAGGGAAGGAGAGGTCAAGGTAGGAAACAGGTGAAGGTAGAAGAATGATGGAGAGACGTAGAGAAATGTGCGAGGAGGTCGGTAAGTGGAGATGAATATACATACGTACATACTTATATACCTACATACATATAGATTGATAAATAGATAGATATGAGAGAGAGAGAGAGAGAGAGAGAGAGAGAGAGAGAGAGAGAGAGAGAGAGAGAAAGAGATAATCTGAATGGGAGACTGAAGATGGAAAAAATTTATAACAAAGGGTTAAGGGAAAAAAAGAGAATGTAAGTGGGATGAAGAGGAGGGTTAGAAAAGGGAGAGAGAGAGAGAGAGAGAGAGAGAGGGAGAGATGAGTGGGGTAGAGAGAGGGGGGGTAGGGATGTAAAGTGGCTGTATAGATTATGCGTACATATTTCATGAGATTAGAATTAGTATCAGAGGAAGTGGAGGGGAGACAGAGAGAGACAGAGAGAGAGAGAGAGAGAGGGAGAATTAAAAGGGAAAAGGAGATTGGCAGACATACAAAGAACAAAGGAGAGGGCGAGAAGGAAGAAACTGATGAGAGAGAGAGAGAGAGATGATAAACCCATAAAGGCCAAGAGTGAGAATAAACATAGATAAAGTGGGAACTGATAGATAGACCTGATGACTATAGAATTAAGGAGGAAAGGCGAGTAGAGGGGAGGGACGTGAAAAGTGTGTGTGTGTGTATGTGTGTGTGTGTGTGTGTGTGTGTGTGTGTGTGTGTGTGTGTGTGTGTGTATGTGTGTGTGTGAGAGAGAATGGAGGAGGAGGGAGGGAGGGAGGGAGGGACTGAGAGATTGGAGAATGATATTGGTATTCGGAATCGTTGTTAAATGGTAGACTCATGCAGGTTGATAATCATGAAAGAGGAGGGAGAAGAAATAGTCGTTCTAGTGAAAAAGAGTTAATAATAATAATAATAATAATAATAATGATTATGATGATGATGATGATAATAATAATAATAATATTATTATTATTATTAAAAAATAATAATAATAATAATAATAATAATGCAATACAATCTCCATTACCTCATCGCCGTCCCAGTGTAATCAGTAGCAGCCAATGGGCCAGTGTAACTTTACTCACCAGGCAAGCCCAACAGGGATATTATTACTGTTTTTAGAATTACACTTTTTCCTGCTAAACAGTTTGAATAAATGATGGCGAGGCCGGGGTTATTACGGGATTAATTATTTTTTATTCTTGTTTATTGCATTTACCTGCACCAGCGAAGTTGGACGGAGGTTATGTATTCACCCAGGTTTGTTTGTCTATTTCCGTAGAAGATATCTGAAAAAGTTGTTATCGAATTTCAGTTAAATGTGGACAGGTGGGCAGTGGGTCATGGAGGAGTTGATTAGATATTAAGGTGGATCTAGACCCGGATGCAGGAGTAAATCATAAATTTTTCTTAATGTTGAAGGAGGATTGCGCTCTCCTGATTGTGCAACAGGGCAGACTAAGACCATAGAATTAATTGACTATGTGAGACCGTAAAACTATCTGTCTGGTAGTAAGAAGGAATTACATAAGTAAATCATAAATTTCATTGGCTTTAGCGGAGGTGTGCGCTCTCTGATTGCTGTGTAGTTCTGTTTTTGTTAATGAGTTTTTTAGTTGTGTATTTCTCTCTGACTTTTTTTTATTCTCCCTTTTCTCACTTTTCTTTCATTTTTTTTCTTTTACGCATTTCTTAATCTTCTCTTCTTTATTCTTTATTCTTCTTATCTTATTTTTTCTTCTCATCTCATTTCTTCCCTTTTGTATTCTCTGTTCTCTGTTCTTCTCTTCTTCTTTTCCTCTCCTTACCTCTCTTCTCTTCTCCTTTCTTCTCTCTCTCTCTCTCTCTCTCTCTCTCTCTCTCTCTCTCTCTCTCTCTCTCTCTCTCTCTCTCTCTCATTACAAACCACACACTCCTAACCATTCTTCCACACCCATTGTTACACACCAGCACAGCACTCCACCCCCCACCATTTTCCCCCCCTGCCCCACCCCCACATGCAGTATCCCCCCTCATTATCGAAATCAGCCCCAGAGCAAGAGCAGCGCCATAGGAGAGGTAGTGGTGGAAAATGGAACTAATATGTCCCTCGGAACTGCAAGAAAAACCGGAACGAGAGATTGTGAGTGAGGGTAAGAATTTGTGTGTGTGTGTGTGTGTGTGTGTGTGTGTGTGTGTGTGAGAGAGAGAGAGAGAGAGAGAGAGAGAGAGTAGGGGGAAGGAAGGAGGGAGAAAGGGAGGGAGGGAAGGAGAGATTGGTAGTGAACTTTTGTTTATGAGAAAAAAGGCGAGAGATGGATAGGTAACTAAGCTAATTACACACACACACACACACACACACACACACACACACACACACACACACACACACACACACACACACACACACACACACACACACACACACACACACACACACACACACACACACACACACACACACAGCTAGAACAAGAAGCTCAACATTCCAAGTAAAGCCTCATAGTTCTAGGACTTACCTCGACGTAAAAATACATGAAAAATCAAAAGAAAAAAAATCCCCATCTGTCAAGCAGGGTAAAACACGAATGCTTAAGTTCTTCCAAAAAAGAGTCCGGGTTAATTATGATCGATCCGTAACCCTTTGACTCCCTGGATTTTTGTCGACTGAAGAAAATCGTCTGGTGTAAGTATGAATAGAATAAAGTTAAGGGTTAAGAACAGATATCATTCTATATTTTTTTTTTTCCACGCTAACCCCCCACCTCTCTCTCTCTCTCTCTCTCTGCCTGCTTTTCACCCATGCACCCTCCTTTCCTGTTCCTCTTTTATTTATTTTATTTTTTTTTCCACTTCTACTTTCGCTTCCTCTTCCCCTTGTTTTTCCCGTTCTATCGCCCATTCTCCCCGACTCGTTCCTTCACTCTTCTCGCATGCATAGACTATTTCCCTCATTCTTCCCTTCTCCTTCCCCTCCCCTCCCCTCCCCTCCCCTCCCCTCCCCTCCTCCTCCCCTGTACCCCCTTCCTACAATTCTTACACCCGTACCCTTGTTGCTTTCCCCCTTCCTCCCTTACCCACCCCCACATCCATTTCTTCCCCCTATACCCACCCTCTCCTCACATACCACCTTTCCTCCCTACTTGCTTTGCTATGCTTGTCTTCAGTCATAGAATTACCTCTTTTAAACTTCTTTGTAACTTACAACCTGGAAAGGATTGTTCGTTGCTGCTTTCCTTTGTACCTTTATACCCCGTCTCTTCCTCCGTAAGCTTCACCTCTCTCATACAACCCTCCCTTTTTCCTCCTTACCTCTTTCCCTCCCCTTCCCCTTCCCTCCCCTTCCCCTTCCCCCTGTTCGTCCCACTTTCCCACGTTCTTGAAACCCTCCCTTTTTTCACCCACCCCTTTCCCTCCCTTTCTACTTCACCTGTTCATCCCATTTTCACTCATTCTTGAAGCTCCTACACCCTTAGTCTTCCCTTCTCCAATTCCTCTCGCCTGACCCAACTCCCTTCATCCCCTATAACTTCTTCCTCCCCCCTTCCCCTTCCCCTCGCCCATTTCCATCCCCCACATTGAGTAGACCCTTCACCCTTCCTCTCCCAACACCTTTCCCCTTTAACTTCCTCTTCCTTTCTCCAGTCTCCCTCCTCCCCTTCCTCTTCCCCTTGCCGCCTCCTCTTCCTCTCTCCCTTCCCCTCCTTGCATCCCCTTCCTCTATGTCGTTCCTCTTCATCCCTTCCTATCCTCTTTTCCTTCCCCTCTTCCTCTTCTGTTTCTCTCCCCAGTATCTCTCCTTCCTCTCCCTCCCTTCCACGTTCCCCACTCCTCTCCCCCAACATTCCAGAGAGTGATAAGTTAATTAAAAGATCACTGGCATAGTTTCCCCTCAATAAAAAGTGCTCTCTGTACGATGTATGTATATGAGACAGATCAAGGGAGCCTCTCAAAGCCTCCCATATTGGACACTGTTTAATCTCTCTTATTGCACGGCCGTGGAGATCGTGTGAATTTCGGGGGTCTGATTGAAACGCATTGTTGGAGATATTTGTAAGGGAAGAAAGGGTATATTATTCTCATTAAGATTATTACTGTTATTGTTAACAAGATTAGACTCTTTTCACCTCTGCTTGGACCAGATTCTCGTCCCTCTCCACCTTATTTCACATAGATTTTTGGCTGAAAAAGACAATGCATTGGCTGTACCTCTTTTCCATAGTACTTTTTGATAACCAACGCCATATTCTAGTGTTACTCCGTTGTTACAACTTGGCCTAAGACGGACAGATGGTGGCAAATTTAGGCAAGTTTACATTGGGAAAAAAAAAAAAATAGAAAAAAAAGAAAGATAATATTGGCCAAGTTCACATTGAAAAAAAAGGATAGGATAATTATTATTTTCATCAATATATCCGTGAATATCGGACACGGAAAAATATCTTCGAACTCCCTCCGTTCCGTAAATAGGACCAGGGAGGGGGATGAGTTTCTTTCTCCTAAATCTCCATTCATTGACTTAACGATGCGGCGATTCAAGCGCCAATCACTGGTACTGCAAACAGGCTCATCACTAACGGCACAGCACGGGCGGAGGGACGGAGGCTGTACACTCTCTCCTCTCCGATTCATCCCACCATTAAGCTGATGATGATGGTGATGGTGGTGGTGATGATGATGATGGTGGTGGTGATGATGATGATGATGATGATGATGATGATGATAATGGCGGTGGTCGTGGTCGTGGTGATGATGATGATGTTGATGATGATGATGATGATGTTCGTAATATGGTGATGATGAAACAAAGTGAACTGAGAGTGACAACAAGGAAAAGTGAGGGAGTAAGTGGAGGATGGTAAGGGTGGAGATCAACGACGACGTAAAAACTGATTTCAAAGGTTTGAGAGAGAGAGAGAGAGAGAGAGAGAGAGAGAGAGAGAGAGAGGAGGGGATGGGGGAACGAGGGATTAAGGAACGAAGGGAAATAGACGTTAAGGTGGAGTGAGAGAGAGAGAGAGAGAGAGAGAGAGAGAGAGAGGCCTACTCCTCCACGTCATAGCCACACACCCAACATCTGGAGGAAGGAGGGAGAAACAGAGAGAAAGAGGAGGGAAATTTTGAGGTCACAAGGAAGTAGAGAAGAAAAGAGGAAGGCAGTAAGGGAGAGAAGGAGGGAAGAAGGGAAAAGAGAGAGGCAAGAAAGGAGAGGAGGGAAATTAGAAGGGAGGGAAGAAGGAAGGAATGCAAGAAGGAAGATAAGACGAGAGAGAGAGAGAGAGAGAATTGGGGTGACATATTAAGCTCCAGGTGACAGCTTTCGTCCCTCGTCATCCACTATGCTTTTATTGCACTATGTTTGACTCTCTCTCTCTCTCTCTCTCTCTCTCTCTCTCTCTCTCTCTCTCTCTCTCTCTCTCTCTCTCTCAACCTTTCCACTGTCACCTCTGTCTTGTAGCTGTCAACTTCCCTCCACCCCATCTCTCCACTTCTTCTCCCTCTCCTTCATTCCTCTCTACTCTTCGTCTCTCCCTTTCATTCCTTCCTCTCCATCTCTCCCTCCTTTCTCTTTCCCTCTTGCTTCTTCCCGTCAGTCCTCCTCCTCCTCCCCCTAAACATCCACACTGTGCAGTGTGTAGCTTCCACGTTATGTCCACAGACTTCCCATTAACTCAATGTACTGGCTTATAATGTCATGCCGTAACTATTATTTTATTTGTTTACTTTCTCTTTCAGGTTACTCCATCGGGTAGCTTATAGATAAAGTATTATAGAATGTGACTTTTCCTTTCCAGTGTTTCCTATAAAATTTCCATGTCAGTTTTTCCATGCTGCATGGTGGTTTTTCTCACTTTTTCCTGGAGGATTTGGTGGTGGGGGGAGCCTTCTTGCTTTACTATCCTTATCCTTCAACATGTAGAGTAGATCTTGTAGTCATAGTTTTCTCTAACAAGCAGTCTCGAAAGGACCATAAGGTCTGTTGCTGTTTGCTTTCCTGTGGAATCCTGTGTAATCCTCCTCCTCCTCCTCCTCCTTTTTCTTCATATTTTTTGTTTTTCATACCTTCTCCTTCCCACAGTTTTTCTCTCGTCACTTGTTTATAAATAGAGAGAGAGAGAGAGAGAGAGAGGGGGGGAGGGGGGATGATTTTTATCCTAATCTTAATCCTTTCAGTACGATTTGGCCTTATCTGACCTTCATTTCGACTACCGACTAAAGAGGCCTGTCAGGGGGAGGAGCTCCAGTATAGCCTATGCTGAGAAAATAATAAAATGAAGAGAATAAACTCTGAAACACATAGTAAAGTCTGTGTATCTATGAAACTATCTCTCTCTCTCTCTCTCTCTCTCTCTCTCTCTCACACACACACACACACACACACACACACACACACACACACACACACACACACACACACACACACACACACACACACACACACACCCTCCTTCCCCTCAACGTCACATAAATTGAAAGTGACGGGACCCGGACGAAATGTGTAGGAGGAAGGGGGGGGGGAGGAGGAAAGAGATGGAGCGAAGGAAGAGGGAGAGAGGGAAGACGGAAGGAAGGAAGGAAGTTCGAGAGAGAAGGAGAGGTTTGAATGGGAATGGTAACGTAGATGTGTGTGTGTGTGTGTGTGTGTGTGTGTGTGTGTGTGTGTGTGTGTGTGAGAGAGAGAGAGAGAGAGAGAGAGAGAGGGGGGGGGCTATAAATAGGTAGGAGGATGGATAGTGGAAGGAAGAGAAGGAACAAGGGAAGAATATGTAGGGAGAGGACAGAAGGAAGGAGTGAGGGAGATATGGTTGAAGGAACTGAGAGAGGGGAGGGAGGGAGGAAACGAGGGAGGGGGAGAGCAAGGGAGGAGGGAGAGGAATTTCTGGAAAGGGTGTGGTGTTAGAGTGGAAATAGGTAGGTGAAGGGAGGGAGGGAAGGAGGCTGAAGGAGGGAGAGAGGGAGAGAAAGCAAAGGAGAGATGCGAGAGAGAAAAGAAGGTAGGGAGAAGTCTGGAAAGGGTGTGTTAAGGAAGACATAGGTAAGAAAGAGAGAGGGGGGGGTAGGCGGAGGAAGAGGAGGAGGAGGAAGAGGAGGAGGAGGAGGGAGATCAAGCGGTGGAGAGAGACCTAGAAAGGGTGAGAGGTGTTTTAGGACAGAAGTAGGCACGTGGAGGAAGAAAGAGGGGAGGTGGAGGGGAGGTAGGGAGGAGAGAGGGAGGCAGGAAAGAGGGAGGGAAGACGGGTGAGAAGATTAAGAGACGGGGAGGCGATGGTGTAGGTCTGTGTGAATTGGGTGGAAGAGTAGGCGTGGAGGGAAGATGGAAGGAGAGAGAGAGAGAGAGAGAGAGAGAGAGAAGGGGGGAGATGACAATTTTGGAAGTGTAGGGAGAACACTAAAGTCAAATTTCTCTCTCTCTCTCTCTCTCTCTCTCTCTCTCTCTCTCTCTCTCTCTCTCTCTCTCTCTCTCTCTCTCTCTCTCTCTCTCTCTCTCTCTCTCTCTCTCTCTCTCTCTCTCTGGGAATCACAAAGTCCATGAAACTTAAGCATCCATCCCTCTTAAGAAAGTTATCACGCCGCACCTGTCCCATTTTACACTTAATCCCCTTACGCCGCCTTTTTTTTTTTAATCTATCATGAACACACCCTCACATGTGACCACTTGGGCACTAATACCACTGTCCTTACCGATGATTTGCAAAGACTGTCTCATTCAGGGCTGGCGAGATGGTATTAACGGAGATGTTTACATGTGTTCGGCTCTCGTGTTTTAGTGACATTCAACAAAAATGTTTCATACTCCTTGGGCTCGATCTGAAGTCCTTATGAATAGCAGTCTCGCACTCAACCACACGGCCACAACCTACCTTTACACCCTCCACTACCCACACTGGCATATATTCCTTTCCACACCAACACTTTCCCACACATGTTTCCTCCCACACCCATATCCCATAACAGCTTCTTCCTCCCACACCATCAACCTCTGACATATGCAGCCACACTTACCCCTTGCCACACCTACACCCACACCTTCCCATACCAGCACATTCCAACACCCATGCCTTACCACACCTTCCCACCCCTCACCTTCCCACACCCACACCTTCCCACACCAACATCTTCCCACACCAACTTAAGAGTATACCGTCTCATAGTCACTCCATCCCACCCCCACACCTTCTTATAACGAAACACACATCCATAATCACATCCTCCTGTATTCATCCCCACATTCACATCGTCGCACACCCAGACACACACACACACACACACACACACACACACACACACACACACACACACACACACACACACACACACACACACACACACACACACACACACACACACACACACACATCCTCTTATACATGTACTCCACATTCACACCCTCCTACACCCCCACCTACGCCCTCTCAAGTCAAGTGGTAGAGTGTTGGACTGCCATTCAAAGGGACGAGAGATCGATCCTAGGCCGAGACAGGACCCAATTTGAAGCTCAGTAAGTCGTTAACAGTCCCAGCTGATCGTCCACCAGACCCACCGAAGTGTCATAAAAACACCTCCGCAGCAACCATAACGCCAGTCCTGAATTAAGCAGCCCTGCCACGTACTGAGGATGGACAGTGGGTGTTAATGCACGTGTGGTAATACATGGAGGTGTGAAACGCCCTTTGTTGCTCGAAAGAAGACTGTTGGAACCAAGAACGGCTTGTGTTTGTACCCAAAATGCATATATAGATAGGTGCTAGTGTGTGTGTGTGTGTGTGTGTGTGTGTGTGTGTGTGTGTGTGTGTGTGTGTGTGTGTGTGTGTGTGTGTGTGTGTGTGTGTACACGGACGCACGCGCACACGGAATTGTATCCACATCTCTACACCCCCGCACTCACACCTACACCCTACCTCGCTCACATCTACGGCTATTCACACCCACACGGGGACACACCCATAAGATTCCCAGCAGTTAACTCTAGGCAAAGAAAAATCCATGATGATATGTATTACTAAGATTTACTACAAACTTAGCACACTCTTACGAAAAATTTAGAACTTACGAACGAAACACGTAAGTTATTCAAGACGTGGCCGACGTAGACCAAGGGGACTTTTTATTCCGTAGATAGATAGACAGGTAGGTAGATAGATAGACGATTAGGTAGACAGATTAGGAAATATTTAAGTGATATTATTTAGTTTCAGGAATTGATGTTTCTCTCTCTCTCTCTCTCCCTTCTCTTTTACCTTCTCTTCCTCTTGCGTAATCCTAGCGAAGAAGAAATATCGATCTTCAGACTCTGTCTTAGATAACCTTTTTTTTTCTTTCGCCGGCCTTCAAGTCTCTCTACTGTACTTCATCATTGTACTCTCTCTCTCTCTCTCTCTCTCTCTCTCTCTCTCTCTCTCTCTCTCTCTCTCTCTCTCTCTTTCTCTCTCTCTCTCTCTCTCTCTCTCTCTCTTATATATATAGTCTGTCTGCCTATCTGTGTATTTATCTGTACCTATCTATCTGTCTAACTGTCTCTCCCTGTCTGTCTGCCTATCAGTCTGTCTGCCTTTCTATCTGTCTATCTACCTATCTATCTATTTGTCTATTTAGCTGTCTGTCTGTCTGTCTGCTTAATAATTTCATTCTTATGTACACTTTTTCTGTCAATCCTTTTATCCTTTCTGTAGGTTTCTCAATCCTTCGAAGTGTTACATCTGTTTTACATATTGTATTTTCTTTCCGAGCCAACAGTGGCTCGATCGGTAGCGCTCTCGACTCGTGATGCGTGTACCCCAAGTCTAGGGTTCGAAACCAAAATGGCAGACATTAAAAGAGGGCGGTGGCAGTATGTCCTCCCGTATGCATGTGTGTGTTGGCACTCTGTCTTACTGATGGCATATGCAGAACACACACACACACACACACACACACAAGCACAAGCAGACCCACTACAACACTTCAACTTGCACCTAATTTAAAGTGTTCTCTCTCTCCCCCCCCCTCTCTCTCTCTCTCTCTCTCTCTCTCTCTCTCTTGGACTAGATTCAGATACAGACCTTCTTTCCAGTTAAGATGTTTTTAATAAGTCCGCGACCACTAGAAGGGCGAGGATTAACTGTTTGTCATTAAAGCGTAAATTATTCCATTGATTATTCCATTGATGTTAACCCCTAAATTTTTCCATTGATGTTAACCCTAAGGTGTTCCATTGCTGTTAACCCCTAAGTATTTCCATTGACGGTAGTCCCTGAATCTTCCAGTGATGTCAGCCCTTTCACCCGGATGACGTAATCTGTCTCTTATTCTTGCCATCTCGCTAAGCTTTTATCTAGCATCAGAGAGACCCCTTGTAGTGAAGGCGTTAAGGCCGAACCACCCATAATAACCACCATAATCTGTGTGGTCTGTGTAAATCTATGTAACTTTTTACTTTACGGATCTCTATTCATGTATGTAACTCTGTACTGTATGTAACTCCTGTAACCCTCTTTGTAACTCTCCACTGTATGTAACTCTCTACACACATAATCTCTGTGGTCTATGTAACTGTATGTAACTCCCCATATACACCAGCCCTTGGACTATATATCTCCATTGTAGAGGGTGAGGAAGGTGAAGAAGAAACCTACAGTAACGACCTTCAGCTCTGTGTGGCCTTTGCCGATTTATGTGCATGTATACTTCCGAAGCTGTGTGTGATGTGTGTATGTGCAAGTCTATATTCAGCTTAAGCTGTGTATGGTCTGCGTTGATGTAAGGAAGTCCATATACAACTGCAGCTCTGCGTAGTCTATTTATATGTAAGTCTCTATACTTCTGAAGCTCTGTGTGTTGTCAGTGTGAATGTATGTAAGTTCACTGGTTATTGAAGGTCTGTGTTATATACTGTATGTAAATGTATGTAACTGTACATTACTGAAACTATTAAATCTGTGTGAACGTGTGTAATACTATGTACACACTAAAGCTGTTTTATCTGTGTGAACGTATGTTATTCAATATACAACCGAAGCACTGTGCTGTGTGTGTGAATGTAAGTTAGTATACCACTAAAGCTCTTATGTATGTGAGTTTATGCAGCTCTGTACACAACTGCAGCTGTGTTATCTGCATGAACATATGTAACCCTATGTACACACTAACTAATTCCTTTATCTTCGCCAGGTGGAGGATGAGGGAGGTGGGCAAGAAACCTCAGAAGCTTCACAACCTCTCCACAGGCAATGAGGTTTACGACAGCCTTCACACCAGGGCCCAGCCGGTGAGTACGATTTAGTTATGAGGATTAGTGTTCGTTATGATAATTACCCAGAGTTATTGCTTGGTGTGTGGGGAGACGGGGGGGGGGGGCGTGTAGGGGAAGTCATGGTGCGTGTTTTTTTTTTTTTTTTTTTTTTTTTTTTTTTTACCCGTCCCCGCCGCGGAGGGGCTCGGGGTCGGGTTTTGTTTTTACTCGGATTGTCTGTTTGTTCGTTCGTCTGTCTGTCTGTCTGTCAATCTGCCTGCCTGTCTATCTGTCTGTTAACAACTTTACACGAAAACTACTGGTGCGATTTTGACTAAAACTACAGGGATGACGGGCTATGACCTGATTAAATTTTGGGCCAAATTGGGCCAAGGCCCAGGATGTATGCCCAAAAATATATAAAAAAAAAATAATAGTTTTTTCGCCATAACACCTCTCAGATTCATTATACCAAAACCTCAAGGTGCATCTTTCAAATCTTCAGCCTATAACATGCCTTATTACGTCAGGGGGGTCACCCCCTCATTAGCGGTAAGGGGTTTAATGTCAGGTGGGTCGGGCCTAAAATTTCAAATGGCCATAAATCGTCAGTTCGCACCCAATTTACTCCATATTTGATGTGACACGTTTGACTAGATATCCTGTTGTGTTTATACATCGGCACTAAAATGACTTCCGGGAACGGTTTTGCTGTGCCATGACACAGCTTCTTGTTTTAAATATTTTCTTTGTGTGTGTGTGTGTGTGTGTGTGTGTGTGTGTGTGTGTGTGTGTGAGAGAGAGAGAGAGAGAGAGAGAGAGAGAGAGAGAAACACTACGCTACAAGAACACAAGACGAACCATCCCATCTCTCAGAAAATGGTGACATGTAGGGACCAAATATCAAGAACAGTTAACATCGAAGGGGCTTGAAACAGGGGGGCCAAGAACCGTACTTTCTTAGCACAACATCCTTAGAGGTTTATGCGGCATGCTGTTTACATCACTTTTATATCGATACGCGTAGGATGCCGCTGTATATAAAAGTAACAGAAACATTAATAAACTGCTAAGGAAAATATACTAGGGAGCCTCCTTAACCCTCTCATGGCCAGGGTAATTCCTATACTCTTTTCACCTCAACCTGGCCTAGATTTTCGACCTTTGGCACCTAATTTCACGTAGCTCAGTGGCAGACAAGACAGTGTTACGGGTCCACATCGCTCTCATAGCACTTCTTCTTGACTAGGACCATTTTCCAGTGTTAATCTATTTGCTTCAGCCCAGCA
Source organism: Coenobita brevimanus (assembly GCF_032717465.1). Classification (NCBI taxonomy): domain Eukaryota; kingdom Metazoa; phylum Arthropoda; class Malacostraca; order Decapoda; family Coenobitidae; genus Coenobita; species Coenobita brevimanus. Next base: position 43,177,403 of record NC_137014.1, read on the forward strand.
TTCAATATGGAGAGATGGCAATTTTAGGCCTAGTTAGAGTAAAATTAGTATAGTATTTGATAAGTCCAGCACCTGACAGTTTTATTCAGCCAAGGGTTTCGTAGGAGCAGAGAATCGAAAGAGCCCCGAACCATTAATATTGTCATCATTAACCCCGTCATCGTAGGGACAACTCTAGTATTCTGACCCAACAAACGGCAAGCGATCTTATGAAGCTGAGCATTAGTCATAGGACCCTGTAAAACCCAGCTAAGTACAACACAAGCGCTCTCTCTCTCTCTCTCTCTCTCTCTCTCTCTCTCTCTCCCTCAGGCACGTGAGTTAATATCTTCATGCATGCTAATTCCCCTAATCCCTTTACTCCCTCACTCCATTCATTCCTCCCAGCCCTATTCTCGCGCCGGTCAGACCCCAGAGCAAAGTCAGATTCACCCTTATCCCTGTTCATCCAGCAGTAAAATTAAGGACCTGGCTACACCATCGACATCAGGGGTTATACAGGGTGGCTCATTCTGCTGATGTGGGCGTAGATGTGGCAGTGGGAGTAAGAAATAATTAAACACACAACACACGAGAAGCACCTGGCAAAGTGGAAGAGGAACGATATATTTAGGCCACTATTCTAGGGCAAAAGCGGGACTTAGAAGAATGGATTGCCTGTCTCAGTGACCCGCGTGCAGTCGATAGGCATGTTTACCCCTTCAATCCGAGGACGTATTTTTTATTTATTTATTTATTTATTTATTTATTTATTCATGTTTTCTGTCCAGGCGACTTTATTCATCTTAGGAGAATTTTCGAATTGGAGGGGTTTCATATATAGTCTTCCTTAACCCCTCGCTACTGGCGGTTTATCTCACGTAGCAGGAAAAAATATATAAACACACACACACACACACACACACACACACACACAAAGAGAGAGAGAGAGAGAGAGAGAGAGAGAGAGAGAGAGAGGATGGTGAACTGAAAGAGAAGGGCATTTAGCCCGCAGTCCACTGGGTTCACATCGGACTGAAAGGTTAATCAAAGCATTTATCTTACCTGTTCTGCGACGTATCTATTTCTTCTTTTCTTTCTTATGTACTCTTTTTACTCTGACATGGCCAAAGGGAAAAATCTATCTCCATCTTTCTTCCTGAGTTTTAACAAGAGGTTAATATCAGAATTTGATGCTAGCCACAAAGAAGTGCTGTGGAAGCCATGTAGTGCCGTGGCATTGGCCTCTTCTGTTACCGAACTGCGTGAATAAGGTTACTAATTGGAGAAAATCTGGGCCAAGTTAAAGTGGAAGAAGTATACCAGACGATGTTATTTTTATTTATATCTTTATTTTTCCAAGCAAACAAAGATGGTTAGGTATATCATTCATTGGCCGTCTGCTGGTGTCGGAGAGTGACGCCTTCACTTGGTGGCACCGATATGGTCAGGTGGTGGAGCAGTCCAGTCTTAAACACGTTCCTTAGTCCCCTCCCTGTCCCCCGAAAGGAGGATACCTCCGGTCTTTTAAACGCGTTGTGTCCAAGTATTTCGAAATGAACGTAAATTGAATTTGGCTCCCTGTTATCTTTTTTTCCCCTTGGAGGAGACAGTTTGCGGGCTTCTGGCCTTTGGTTCCTTCTTCCTTGCATTAGGGAAAAAAAAAAAAAAAAAGGAGAGCAGTTTCGGCGTGCAGTCTGCCAAGTAATTCAGATGAGGCTGGGGTAGACAGGATAGCAAGAATAAAACAATAGAACATATTACGTAATTTAAGGGATTTTTAAAAAGTTTTATCATGTTTCTCACAATTCTCTGTTTCTTTTTCACGCTGCCTCTCAGATGGTAAGTACTAATTCTAAGTCACTTTTGCAAGATGTTGTAATAAGAAAAAAGAAAGGTGGACTACCAAAGAAATGCAGTGAAAATGTTCAGATGGAGGTAAACATGGTGGAATGAGGTTGTAATGTAATCTGTAAATCCGAAGAGAAGGAGAAGAGAATTGCTGGGTCTCAGGGAACGGATTGTTGTCAATGCTCAGAGCCGTGTGTGGGGAGGGAGGAGCAATATATAAAGAAACTGTAGAGATGTGGGGGAGGAAACAACGTATAAGGAAGGATGGTAGCTGTGTTGTGGGAGAAGGAGAGGTGGATCAGCAGTGAGGTGGAAGGAGGTCTATGGGGAAAAGAGTACATGAGGGAGGGTGGGGGCTGTCACTGAAGCTGAGGTAGATCAAAACTGAGGCGGAAGAAGGAGGTGACTGAGGTAGATAAATAATGAGCTGGAAGAAGGAGGTGTACGGCGTTGGGATATATAAGACAGGATGGGGGCTGTCACAGAAGAGGCAGAGGTAGACCAAGAAAAAGGTGAAATGAAAAAAATGTGGGGGAAAGGGTGTATAATAGAGGCTGGTGGTTGTATTGGGGGAGAAGACGTAGATAAAGGATCGTATTCTCGTCGCTTGAGGAAGTCTCCAACATATTTCCTGATCGAATTATTTCTAGTACACCTTGCTGTCCTCATCTGTGTTGCACAAATCCTTCCAATAACGCCATACACTTCATAAACAACGTACAAAAGGATAGTAAACAGCCATATGCAAATACAAATCGCAAAGGAAGAGATGTGAGGGTGCATCCTTACCCAAGAATACTGGCCCAAGAAAAGGTGGAAGGAGTTGTAGAGGAATTAACGAGTATGTGAACGAAAGGGGGGCTATGTCGTGCATGGGGGAGGGGGATGCTGGGTAGGGAGAGAGTGAGAAATTGACAGCTGGGGGCGAGAGGGAGGGAGAGCATCGTGGGAAGTTGGGAATACATTTGTTAAAGTTAGAATAAATTAGATGTTTTGTCAAGTTTGGTTCTTGGATAAGAAAAAGTGCCTTAGACTTTGGTTATTTTGGCCTAACAACCAGTATCAACAAACACCACCACCACCACCAACAGTATAACCATAACAGCTACAAACAGCAGCTATAAGAACTATAACAACAGCAGCCATAATAACTGTTACCAAAAGAGCAACGACAATTACGTTTTAAACACCTGCAACAACAGCAATGAGTATTACTACAATCACCATCACCACAACAACAGCAACCAGTAGAGTAGTTAATAGAAGCAATAAAGCAACTACAATGAAAACAGCAGCCAACAGCATTACCACAACCAAAATCACAACAGCACTACCACCACCACCAACTACAACAACAACAACAACAACAACCAAACTATCAAGATCATAAAATGGAACCAAAACAACAACAACAACACTCATCACCAACCCTTCCCTTCACATTTCTCCTCTCACTCCCTTCCCCTTCGCCCATAAAGTCCTCCCCAACATTGCCTTACGAAAAAGAAAGAAAGAAAAGGGAAAGAAAGAGAGAAAAAAAAGAAAGAAAAAGTTAGTGTACCAAAAAACAGTAAGTATACGAGGAAAATAATTTATGAGAAAAAAAAATCTGTGTTGAGTCAAATTTGGCAGAAACTTTTTTAATCGTGGGCGCAAGAGGAGGGCGAGCTGAATAATCGAAGGGCCCCTGGGTATTAAGTTTTGGGCCGGCTGTAGCTAGAGAGAGAGAGAGAGAGAGAGGGGGGGGGAGGGAGAGGGGGGGGATAAATTAGAAAATCTATACAGGAAGAAGAAAGGAAGAGACAGAATAGGGAGAGAGAGAGAGAGATGGATTGATGCAAAAGATTTAGCTTAAGAAATATGAACAAGGAGAAGAAAGAAAAACAGAAACTGAAATAGGAGAGAGAGAGAGAGAGAGAAAGGAAAGGAGAGATTTTAGCTGCATCTAAACATGAGAAACGCAGAGGAAAAAAAAAAAGACTATAGTGATAAAGGTAAAGGAGAGTGGAGGAAGATAGATATGGGTGAAGCCGGGAGAGAACGGAAAGAAGGAAGAAGGAAATACTGATAAATGGAGAGAAGAAGCAGAGAAGTTGTTGGTAAAGGGAAGTCTTTAATAGTAAGATGGATGGAGAGGGAAATGGAGGAAAATGATGGAGGAAAGAGAGGAAGGAAAGATAAGAAATGGGAAGGTAGAGCTGAAGAAAGGAAGGATTGGAACGAAGAGGAAATAATAATAATAATAAACTGCAATATGAAAATTTTAAGGCAATATCAGGAGAGGAAGTGCAGATGAAAGGAAGGCAGCAGATATAGCGTAAAGGAAATGAACAGAAAAAAATGAGCAGGTGGATTGAGAAGTGCATATGGTTGGAGGAAAAAAATTGCACAAACGAAATACGAAGGTTTTGCTCTTAAAAGTGTAGATAAGAAATAGGAAATTAAAGTAAGGAGAGAAAATGAAAGCAGTGAGAGGGAAGAAGATTAGGAGAAAATGTGGGAAATAGTCGTAAATTTGAGGAAAAAACGAGTAAAGAAAAAAAATGGAGGCGCTAGTTATAAAAGGTCGAAACGTAAAACATAAATTAAACCAGATGACCAGGTGCCCGTTATGGGGGTCTTCCTTAGCATCTGTTTCTCAGCGATTCATTTTGCTGATTGCCCCATTGTATTTTTTTCATTTCTTGTGTGTTGACTCCCCATCGTTGCCTCCTCTTTCGTATTTTATTGCAGATAACACCAGACAGGTTTATGCGGCATAGAGAGTCGTAGGAGCCTGAGAGTAATATTATCTTTACTTAATTCGACGTGGTATGCATAAACAACATCCAGAAAAGTATTATCATATATCCAGAAAAAATAATATTAGTTTTTTTGCTCCTTAATATTCTCTTTGTTAGTGTCTCCTTAATATTCTCTCTGTTACTTGCTCCTTAACATTCCCTTTGTTACTTGCCCCTTAATATTCTCTCTGTTACTTGCTCCTTAATATTCTTCTACAACTTATTTAGTTCATATCGGCGGTGCATAAGTAACGTGCAAGGGAATATTGCCGTGTCAGAGGCAGAAATACACTGGTAAGACATCTTCGCTTTATTGCTCCTTAATTCTTGCATACTGTACTCTTTTTACTCTAACTTGGTCTGAAATTACCACCTCTCCATCTTGTATACTGAACTGCCACTAGTGATTAACACTAGAATACGTTGCTAGTCACGAAGAAGTGCTATGTAAAAGTTTCAAAACCTTGGCATTGTCCTTTTCTGCCACTGTACTACGTGAAATAAGCTGCCAAAGGACGAAAAATCTGGCCAGGTTAAGGTGAAAGAATTATAGAAAGATGAGGAGGAGGAGGACGAGAGAGAGAGAGAGAGAGAGAGAGAGAGAGAGAGATGAGTCTAGATAATACCGCAAGAGGGTGAAAAGGGATATTGGAACGAGGAAGGGAGCAGAGGTGTACAAGGGAGAAGAGGAGAGAACAGGTGAGAAAGTAAATTGGATGACCAGCTATGTGTCGGAGAGAGAAAATACCCAGGAGTACTGTATATAGGAAATACAGATGACAGAATGCCTGTTTGCCCATGACTATGTTGCTTGTTAGAAATGTGAGTTATACTACTAGCCAACCAACGTGTAGGAGAAAAGGATAGAAAAGAGGAAGCCTATCCCCCACCTACCACACCATCCGGTAAATCCAGCAGGAAAAGGGTAGAAAAAAAAAATGCTTGTTAGAAAGAACAATCATGGAAATTTTTATAGCAAAGGCAGAAGAGGAACAACTATGCACCACGTGATCTCTAATCTACAGATCTGTAAAGGAATAGACCATATGCTGACGCCGAATGTTCCCATAATTAAACAGAACGTCTCTGTCGTCGTCAACACACTTCAGCTTCGAAATAAACAACATTAAGTTAATCATGGCGTATAGTCTCGTAATATTTGTCTGGCCGAATTTTAAACGTATCAATAGTTTTTACACAAACTACTATTGCTGGTTTGCTGGTGGCTTAATCCATTGTTGAACGACGCCAGTATTAATAATTTTCCTGTATTCTTGTATCTCATGCTTTTGAGTTTTGAGTTCGTTCCTTATTTCTAGTCACAGTTTGGTTCTGTGTTTCAAACAAAGTATACCGAACATTGTCGGTGTGATTAAGATTTTTAAATACTTGTATAAGGTATCCTGTAAATCGTTTTTTTTTTTTTTTTTTTTTTTTTTTTATAGAGAGAGAGAGGGAGAAAAAATATATATATATATTTTGTTTCTTTAGTCACTTTTTGAAGGATAATTTCTCAGCGATGGGATCCTTTTTGTAGCTCTGCGTTGCACTCTCGAGTTTATCTTCGTCCTTAAAACGGTTCGGGGACCAGTGCTGCACGCAGTATAACAGGTGTGGCCTAACTAATGACGTATAAAGCTTAGAGATAACTTCGGGTGTTTTGTGATCGAAGTTCATTGCGATGAAGCCGAGAATTTTATTTGCCATATTACTGGCTGCTGTGCGTTGTTTTGAGTTTATGAGGTCGTTACATGTAATTCCTAAACCCTTCTCGTCTTTATTTCCGTCAGTGGGTCATAAGGTATTCATGTTTCGTGTTTTTTGTCGGCGGTGCATTAACTTACATTTATCTGCATTAAATTTCATCTGCCATATTTCGTTTCAGTATATTAACGTATCCTAGTCGTTTCGTATAGATTCACAGCCAGCTTTCGTAATTACTAGGCCTCTAATATTCGTTCCAGAGAGACACACAGACAGACAGACAGACACAAAAAGAGGGTTGTGAAGGTAAGATATTATAGGACAGGAGAGAAAGAAAAATTGGATGACCATGTGTGTGTTAGGAGAGACAGCCAGACAGACAGACACAGAAGAAGAGGGTTGTGAAGGTAAGATATTATAGGACAGGTGAGAGAGTATATTGGATAACCAGGTGTGTGTCGGGGAGAGAGAGAGAGAGAGAGAGAGAGAGAGAGAGAGAGAGAGAGAGAGAGAGAGAGAGAGAGAGAGAGAGAGAGAGAGGTTATGAAGAAAGTAGGATAGGCGGGAGAGATTAAGTTTTTTCCTTGCGGTACACACAACCCATGTATTCTGTTTAAGCTGACGTCTCACTAGTTTGTTCCCCGGAGTTGATAAAGATTAACTTCCCCTGTAGTACTCTCTCCCCATGTATTTTATTTAACCAGACACAGACGGTTTTAATCAGCTGAGAGAAACCATGCAGCCCCATTTAGTTCTGTGGTTCCTGTAGACTCATTCGCGTGTTTTCTCTGGACGTTGAAGCCGGACGATTTTGTTCATCAGATATAATTCTAGTAGTTATAGATGGTTAAAAACATCCTTAAACCTTCATTTGCTAACTTCAGACGATTTTACGTATTTGTTTATCTTACTTTTTATTGTGTTTATTTTTTACGAGAAGTCCAAAGAGTCAGAGGATTGAAAACTGTCTTGGCCAATTCTTTCTCGGCTACTGTATGCACTTACATAGATGAGCTGCTCAGGCTGTCTCTGGACGATTTTGCTGAGCGGATACAAATTCAACCATACAGAGGCAGGTAACTCTCAGCCTCGTACGACTTACTCAGAAAATTGTCTCCTGATCATGAGAGTTGGTCATTAACTCTCAGGTTCCTATGACTCTCACAGATGAGTAAAATCGTCTGGCGTTAGCTTAGTAATACTAGGGAGTTACAACCATGAAAGATTTAACTTAGGATTGAAGACGAAAAGCTGTGAAAAAAATGGAAAGAAGCTTGAACAGACTGACAAGATAGACAGACAGACGGACAGGTAGTTAAACAGATAGATAGATAGATAGATAGATAGATAGATAGATGAATAAAGAAACAAGGAAGATGAGTTACCTCTTTGATAGCTAAGGTCGTCTGGTGTTAGGGTGGATGAAATACCCTCAATGTGTGTGTGTGTGTGTGTGTGTGTGTGTGTGTGTGTGTGTGTGTGTGTGTGTGTGTGTGTGTGTGTGTGTGTGTGCATTAGGAAGGGAAAATTGGAAAGGACAAAACGAACATTGAAGAAGTATGCCTAAACTGTATAGACTAGATAAAAGAGAGAGAGAGAGAGAGAGAGAGAGAGTAGAATTAAAAGAGGGAAAGGGAGGAAGGGAAGAGAGGAGAGAAATAAGTGCTGGAAGAGATTAAGGAAGGATTAGTGAAGAAGGGCGAAAGGGAGAGAATGGGGATGAGGTGGGGGAAAATAATGGGTTGAGAGAGAGAGAGAGAGAGAGAGAGAGAGAGAGAAAGATGGGGAAGGTTAAGGGTCTGAGAGAGGTTGGGAGAGAAAGTCGAAACCCCCTCTTCTCTCTCTCTCTCTCTCTCTCTCTCTCTCTCTCTCTCTCTCTCTCTCTCTCTCTCTCTCTCTCTCTCTCTCTCTCTCTCTCTCTCTCTCTCTCTCTCTCTCTCTCACAACAACTCTCTCACTTTTCTCTTCAGCGGAACATTCAGTGCAGTTCAAACCTTTCACATTTTTAGGCCAGCCCATTTTATTTCACCCCACCTATAGTTCATTCACATTAACCTGGCCAAGATTTTTGTCCTTTTTAAGTGTATTTTCGCTCGCTCAGTGGCAGAACATGGCTTTATTACGGCTCTACATCCTTTCCATGGTACTTCGTCAGTCATATCACCGTATTTAAGGGATAATATCTTGATACACATATGCATTCAAAACTGAGGATAGGCAGCTTTAGGCCAGGTTAAAGTGAACAGATTATAGGCTCTGTTCAGGAAGGCTCGTATCTAACACCCCACTTCCACTCCTCCAGGCGATTTCTTGTGTGCTGCGAGGACGGCTGAGTCTGTGTTATCAACCCAGCGTCATTTACTCATTTCATTCGACCACTGCCAGCTCCTGCCCCACACCAGCAGACTGAGCCGTCCTCTTAACACAAAAGTTACCACCGGTGAATTTCTAGTGAAGTGCTGTTTATGGCTCACCCGGTATAATACCAATATACAGAAACATTATACAGTATACTCGTATGTTAGTTCACCGTTTATTCGTTACTACAACTGCTCCAATACGCTTGAAAATTTTACTCTGTGTGTGTGTGTGTGTGTGTGTGTGTGTGTGTGTGTGTGTGTGTGTGTGTGTGTGTGTGTGTGTGTGTGTGCTAATTTCAGTAAGTCTTGACAGTTTCGAGCCGGTGTATACTAATTATTGACCGCGACTGTGCATTGCCTCTTTGATATTTACATACAGTTGATGACAAAAGTATGACGAACATTTCACCTCCTCGACTGGCTAATGTTGGAAAGCTGAGAGACGTTTGGTGTGTATTTTTCTGCTTGCGGATGGTGCTATTTTTTGATATGGTACATCAGGGAGGAAAGTGAAAAACATGTTAAGAAGACGCAGTGGAATAGTAGGTGACGTTTTGTGTCTGGCTGTAGGGTGGCAGAAATAATTATGTAACTCGTAACAAACATGTGGAGAGAGAGAGAGAGAGAGAGAGATCAGGGTGCGAGTTTTTCCACATCCAGCTCCATCACCAAATTAACTCCCTTGCCTCGCTGGTCGACTGGACTGAATAGACTGTAAACGAGACAAGAGACAGAAAGCTTTGATGCCTTTGACTACCTGCCACGTTTTTCACATAATTAAATCAGTTCCTCTAGAAAACGCTCTCCAAACCCTCTGTTTCTTTTATGGTGTCTGAATTTTTGGCCTCGAGGTGGATTTTTCCTCCATACCAATTAGTCTGTGGAGTGCTTACCATCCACTCACTTGATGTGGTGATACCTTTTCAGGTGGCAGAAGAAGGTCAGGATGACGATGATGAAGGTGGTGGTGGTGGCCGTCGTGACGGTGATGAAGGTGGTGATGATGATGATGATGATGATTAACAGATATTTCCTTTTCTGAAGCACATCACCTCCCGCTTTTTTACAGATTGGACAAGTGCTTGGGTTGTGTTTGCTACGCTAAAATTCGGTTGACTTGGTACTGTCATTGATGGATAGATTTTGTCAGCAGGCCCTATGCTAGAGCCCGTATTCTTGTCGGCTTAGGAGGCTTCGTTTCACCTTTTCTCTGGAGATTTATATTGCACAGAGTAGGATGGAGTTTAGGAAGGAGAGAAGTAGCCAGGAAATGGGTGTGGACGTAGGTGGTATGGATGAGGGGATGGGATGCAGGGGAGTTTAGGGGGATGGAGGGGACAGGGGAAGGTTTAGGGGTTATTAAGTACAAAGGAAAGGAAAGCGAACAGCAACAAACCAGTAGGACCTTTCGTGGCTGGTTAAAGACAAGGATAGACACGCAGGACAGAGTGGAGTAGTCGGGGACAGGGGGAGAGAATTGCAGGGGTAGATGGAAGGTAGGGTGAGGGAAAATGAAAGGGTTTATAGGGTACAGGGAGAGGGCAGGGAGGCGCAGTGATAAAAGTGGGGAAGGTGGGAGGGAAATATAGGGGTTAATAGGGTGCAAAGCTGGGGGCTGGGTGAGGGATGTGTATGGGTAGAAGGGGGGTAAGGAGGAAGGGAAGATGTGGGGGTAGGGAGTTGAGGAGGTGTAGGGATTATACGAGTATAATAGGGTGCATGTGTGGGTGGGAGAGATGAAAGGGTAGGTGGGAGTTGGGGGAGGGTGGAGGAGTGAGGGGTAGGGGAGATGTAAGGATTAATTGGGTGCTGTGTGGGGGGAGTTGGGAATGGTGTAGAGTAGGTGGGGGTTGGGGGAGGTTGCAGGAATGAGGGGTAGGGGAGATGTAGGGATTAATAGGGTGCAGAGGTGGGGTGGTTGGGGGGTAGGGTGGGAGGTGCAGTTGGTGAGTGTGCTGGGTGATATATACTAAACTCTTACCTTTGTTCCGGCCCACTGGGGAAACTCATCCAAACTTTAAGTGGCGCCATACCCACCCACGGGGAAAAGGGGCACGGGGGAGGGGAGAAAGAGGGGGAGGGGGAGAAAAGAGGTGGAGAGGGGATTAACTTGAGAGAAGAGAGGGATGAGGAGAGAGAGAGAAAGGGAGAGGAGAAGGAGGGAAGGGGAAGGGGAGATTAGCTTAAAGAGAGATGGAAGAGGGATGTGGAGAAGGAAACGAAGAAGGGAAGGAGAGGAGTGGAGGAACGAGACTGGGAGAGGGAAAAGGAGTAAGGGGGAGGGAGAGAAGAGAGAGGTATAATGTGAAAGAGGGAGGAAAGGGGAGGAGGGAGAAGAGAGAAAAATGGAGGAGAGTGGAATTAATGTGAAAGGGGAGGGGGAGAAAAGAGAGAGAGGGGAAGGAAGAGTTCAGGGAGAACAGGGAGGCATTATTGTAAGGGAAGAGATGGGGAGAGCGGAGAGAGGGAGGAGAGGGGAGATAAGGGAAAGAGGAAGGAGGAGAAGGAGAGGGGAGAAAAGAGGGGATGACGAAGGAGAGAGGAGGGGAGAGAAAGAGAGGGGACTTGAGAGGAGGGGAGAGAAAGAGAGGGGAGGGGAGAGTGAGTATTTCGAAGGGGGAGGAATTAAGACGGAGGAGCTGGGAGAATTTTGCTGCCGGGAAGCTGTAATATATTTGTACCCTTTCCCTGCTCCGTTCAGACGATTTGCTTCACACGAGATAAATACAAGCATTCAAGGGGCTGAAAATCGTCTAGACTAACCTTTTCTGCCTCCTTCGACTCTCTTACGTATTATACAGGATGGTTCATTTACAGTTGCCTCTGTGACGCTCAGCTGGTGTATTTCTGCACGTTGCGGGAATGGCTCAGTGTTCCCAGCGTCTGTCCTGCATCATTTTCTGTTTACCTTAACCCTCCCAATCTTTTGTTTTCCATGGTGTACATTGTCCATCTTTTACTACCACTCATTGCATGGCTGGTTACAAATTTCATAAGACAAGATAGACAATAAACCATTTTAGCCCTAACTTGGCACAAATTTTCATCCCTTTGCAGCTTACTTCACCAGTCGAGTGGTAGAATAAGACAGTACTACGGCACTACGTCTTGTCCATAGCACTTCTTCGTGACTTGCATCATATTCTAGTGTTAATCCATTGCCACAGCACAACATTCAAGATGGAGAGAGAGAGCAATGTAGGCCAGGTTAGAGTAGAAAGGGTATTGTAACATAGAACCATCCCCTCAACGGTCGAATATTCTGCAGCCGAGTGCAAAGTGGGGTGCAATATATGAACCATCGTACATTTAGGTCAGTAGCAGACGATTTTGCTTACCTGAGAGAAATTCCACCAGTCAGGAATGAAAAACTCGCTGGGTTGATCCTTTCTGTTTTAAGGACGCAGTTGCGAATTAGGTACAGGTATACTGATTTTATTCTATTTTGGCCCAGATTTTCGTATCCTTCCATCTTATTTGACGTAGCTGAGTGACAGGAAAAGCTCGTACAATTTGCAGTCATTACCAACCGATGATTTTATTCACATTAGGAAAGACTCTTCTTGTTGGAAAGTTCAGATGTGCTGTAATCTTCAGAACCTCCTTCACCGGAGTATGTCTCCTCTGAGCTAAGTACGGTCGTCTGGGGGTAACAAGAACCAGCTAGAAAGACGCCATCTTAAAGAGATCTTTGTAAGTGTGCTCATCGTTTCAGTAACTGCAGTACAAAGAGTGTGGGCCTCTTTATTGTATTTTTATTTTGAAGTCTTATTTTTAAGGTACACCACATTGCGTCACGTTAATATTTTGACTGGTAGGATGTTTCTTGTATTATAAAAAAAAAAAAAAATCTGTGTTTTCGTAACTAAGATGCGTAAGTTCGCCGATAGCAACGATAGGGTTAATTGCGTTTGCTTTCAGACTTGATATGGCGCAAACTTTGCCAAAAAAAAAAAAAAAAAATCCACCCAATTAGCTTCAGTACCATCAGCAACGCAGTCCATAACAACGACACCTTGTGTAGTGAAGAAACAAAGGAAAAGGAGTAAAATTGGGTCTCATAAAATGTTGTTGCAGTAAACGAGCTGTTTTTGCGATAATAATGCCAAGCCTGTAGAAAGAAATGCACAAAAGAAATTGGTATGGGGAGGATGCAGCAGAAGGACTAAAGTTTATCACAACAGTAGCATTCTTTGATATGCAATCATCATATTGTCTTACATTCTGTTTCAGAGTTACCTCATCTTCTGCAATAAACATCCTCGTAAGAGCACCTCCAGAGTATCTGCCATTCTGATGAGCTCCATGTTTGTGTGGGTTTAGCTCCGAAAAGAAAGCAAAAGCCGGGGATGAAAAAAGTTCACAAAACTCTAGGGGTCCGTCCTCCCGCATTTCACTACCTCCTTTAGTTATATTTTACCTCAGCACCGGGACAGCACAATTCTCCTTGCCTTGGAAAACTCGGCCTATGATGTGGCTGCAGTGCACTTCGGCGCCTCTGGAAAATTCGCTCCCATCACCTTTCCACGGGAGAATACGACCCCGCCCGGTAAACTCGGCCCACTCACGGCTGCATTGGTTATTTCGCCATAATCCTAAAGTTAGAGGCCGGGGAAGAGGGGGAGGGAGGGGAACTTGGACTCGTGTATTGGCCTGGCTGGAGTGAGCGAGGGCGGCTGAGTCAGAGGTCAATTAGTGGCTTCCAATAGTGGTGACGTGTGCGGGACGGGGCTGCTTGCATATATTACAGTGGGCCCGCCGCAGCATACGGTGGGTGGAGGGCGAGAAGGAAAGTGGGGGGGGTGATTTCGTGGCAAGTGTGTGTGTGTGT
>NC_137014.1:43193410-43238410 GCF_032717465.1 Coenobita brevimanus
TCTCTCTCCCCTTACCCTCCCCTTCTTACACCCTCTCCTCACTTACCGCTTCCTCTCACTCTTCCCTCATCTCTTCTCTTCACCTTCCTTTAATTACACCCTCTCCTTTCTTCCCCCTTCATGCCCCCCTTTGCTCTTCTCTCCCCTCGGTCCCCCTTCACACTCCTTCACTCCTCGCCTCCCTTTCCCTGTCCTCCCCTTCATTTCTCTTCTATCTCCTCTCTCTCTCTCCCTTCACCCTGTCCTTTTCCCTCTACCTCCCCCTCTACTTCTCGCTTCCCTTTCCCTTTCCTCCCCTTCATTCCTCTTGTTTCCCCTCTCTCTCCCTTTATCCTGTCCATTTCCTTCTTCCTTCTCCTCCTCTCCCTCTCCCTCCCGCTCCCCCTCCATTGTCTCCCTCCCACGCCCTCCACAAATCATGCCACATCCTCCACTTTCATGCATGCAGGCCGGTGGAAGATGCGGCTGAGAGCGAGCTGTTATGAACATCACTTTGCCGCTGTTGCTGTGTCTGTAAGCATAGTGGAGAGTTTGAGAGGGAGGAGGGGGGAGTAGAGGAAAAGGGAGGGGAGAGGAGGGGACGGGAAGGGAGGGGAGAGAAGAGAATAAAAGAAAAGAGAAAGGAAAAAAGGAGAGGAGAAGAGAAGAGAAGAAAGAGAAGAGAGGAGAGGAGAAGAGAAGAGATGGGAGGAGAAGAGAAGAGATGGGAGGAGAAGAGAAGAGATGGGAAAAACAGAGAAGAGAAGAGAAGAATGGCGAGGGGAGGATAGGAGATGGCAGAAGGAGAGAGAAGTAGAGAGAAAGGGAGGAGAACTACATGTGAATAACATTACTTTATTTGATATCCCTGTATGCATGGAGGGTGGCGTGGAGGGAATGAGAGGGGAGAGGAGAGACATGGAGATAAAGGGAGGAAAGAAGAAAGGAGATGAGGAGAAAAAAAGAAGAGAAGCATATAGGTAGCGTGATGTTTGTTGGTATAGAGAGTGTTTGGGAGGAAGGGAAGAAAGGTGAGTGATGAAGAGAGGACAAGAGAGGAATGGAAGAGAGGACAGGTTGAAAGAGAGGGGGAAGAGGAGAGGAGAGGAGGGGGAAGGGATGGGGAGAAGTGAGAGAAGGGGAAGAAGTAAGAGGAACAACAGAGTGAGAGGGAACGAATGAGGAAGGAGAGAAGAGGGGGAGAATATAAGGCGGTAAAGATGAGAGTAGTAGGGGAAGGAGAGGGAGAGGGTAAGAGGAGAGAGGAGAGGGGAGGAGAGAGGGTAAGAGGGGAGAGAAGAGGGTAAGAGAGGAGAAAAGTGGGAAGGAGGGAGGGTAAGAGAGGAGGGGAAGAAGTTAGGGGGAGGGGAATGGAGGAAGGGAAGGCGTGAGGGGGAGGGGCAGAGGAGCTTTGACTAACACCTGCTGTGTGTGAGATGAGTTGACACAGCTTTGCTCTCTCTCTCTCTCTCTCTCTCTCTCTCTCTCTCTCTCTCTCTCTCTCTCTCTCTCTCTCTCTCTCTCTCTCTCACACACACACACACACACACACACACACACACAGTTTAAGAGGCCTGCTGATAGGATGCAGGAATTCCAACTCCAGTGCAGCATTCATTAATACTCTTGTGGTCTGGTAAGTCTTGACCTCGTGTTCTCTGCTGGCTGACTCTCCAATGACCCACATTCAGCCGAATAAAATCGTCTGGCGTTAACTGAAGTAGACTACTAGAGTTGTCCCGACCATTGGGAGGTTTAATAATGACAGCACTGACACCCTAGCTCCGACGACTGCCTCTCAGATAAATAAACTTGTCTGACGTTAGTTGAAACAAAGTTCTTGGGAAAATGTGGCCATGAGAGGGTTAAGGAGGCTGTCCAGTACTTCTTTTTCAGGCTATTTATTTTGCATACTGCGTCTTCATGTTCTGATGTATTTTGTTATTTCTTCATATTGACACAGGTGCAGAAATTGCATGGAAGGGAATATTAACATCTCAAAACAGTATTAAACTGGTAGGGTGCTATAAAAACCTCCACTGTTCTAATCAATGTCAAGTGATTTTATTCCATTTAGGACAGATCTTTATCCGTGAAGGGGTTACTGAAGGCTAGATCTTACCCTTCCTGTTTGAAAAAGTCTCTCTAAGCTGAATTTAAAATATTTAGAAAATGCAGAATTAAATATACAAACCAGAAATAGAGTGTAACACCCGAAACAACCAGTTACTTTGAGTCCAAACATATGATTTGGCCTAAGACCTTGATCTTCGCGGATTGGTTTCAAAATCGAATTACTTCATTCTTGCCTAACCCTTAACACCTCCGCCAAATTAGTGGTCTCAAAGTCGAATTACTCCATTCTCGCCTGACCATTAACCCCTCCACAAACTTTGATCCAGACACGATCAAAACTGTGAGAGTTAACCTTGCTCTGTCTCCATGGCATTTAAACATTCCCTGTGACATTGACCTTCAGTCTGGTTGTCCTCAAAATCGAATCCCTTTATCCTTGCCTTACGCTGAACCTTACCACACAGCTTGGTCTGAGTCAGATAAAAACAGTTTAAGTTGACCTCACCATGTAACCTTGTCTTGTACTAAAAAAAAAAAAAAAAAAAAAAAAAAAACACGGCTGATTATCAGTACTTCCACCAAGTTTGGTCCAGGTCAGATCAGTGTTAAAAGAGATACGGATAGGATACAAGAGAATCCCTTTACTGCAATGACTCGTTCTTAAAGTTGTTCATGCTGCCTCCAGACGATTTGTTACTGCTAGAGAGAGAGAGAGAGAGAGAGAGAGAGAGAGAGACTTTTTGAACAGGAAGGTTAAATGTAGTCGTCATTAACCCCTTCAGCGGAAGTAGAATAAAATCGTCTGCATAGTAAGAATAAATAAATAAATGGAGAGGTATATATATGAGAAACGGGTCTTCAGTTGAAGATAAGGCAGCCTGATCGTGGAGGACAGAATGACATGGAGGCGACTTATCTGCGTCTGCCTCTTCCAGGATTAAGACGTCTAGAGATAGATAGGTAGATAGATAACGAAGAAAATTCACCAAAACGCATCTTAACCCTGTGCAGGTATTGTAGTCACCGTTGGAAGGTTTCGTAACGCCATTTCAGTAACGAATTATTGTACATATCGCACCCTTTTAATACCTCTGTGTATTTTTTATGCCAACACTTGATTCTGTAAGTAACATCATCATCATTGTTATTATTATTATTATTATTATTATTATTATTATTATTATTATTACTATTACCACCATCAGCTTTTATGATTATTACCAAAGTTTTTAATGCATTGCAATGCTGGCTGGGTTATTCTCTCTCTCTCTCTCTCTCTCTCTCTCTCTCTCTCTCTCTCTCTCTCTCTCTCTCTCATTTCTATTCTCTTCCCTTCTCTTACCCCCACCCCTCCCCCTGTACTCTCTCTCCCCACCTCCTTTCCCTTTCTCCCGCCTCTCAAACACACACAAAACACCCCTCCAAGTTTTCCCTATCTCTCACTTATCTCTCTCAATTTTGTCTCTCACACTGAACTCTTTTGAATACCGCGGTACGACATTTTTCCCTCACCCACCCGAGGAGAAGTTGAGGAGCTGCCGGGCGTACGAGGCTTCGGAGTTGAGAGTTTTTAATGTGGAGTTGAGAGAGAGAGAGAGAGAGAGAGAGAGAGAGAGAGAGAGAGAACATGGACCTGTGATGGCTAAAATGAGAAGGGAATAGATTGTTGTTGTTGTTGTTGTTGTTGTTATATCACTGCTGTTATTGCTGTTACTGATTATAGTTATTTTGTTTTTAAATTAATGCCGTGATAAATTAGCGGAGACAAAAACAATTAATCAGCTAGCAAAAAAACAAAAAAACAAATATATACACTTACGTAATGAATACCTAAATTTGTTATCTGAAAAATGGACGAAATGATGAATGAGTGATGACTGTTAACGGTGCCCTGTGTGTGTGTGTGTGTGTGTGTGTGTGTGTGTGTGTGTGTGTGTGTGTGTGTGTGTGTGTTTATCTTGTTCTCTATCTGGCTTCACCAAGATAGTTGTGTACCTGTGTAGACTCGTGTGCGTATAACCCTTTGTTTAAATACTGCTTACATGTGCACCGGTATACGTAAATATGGAGTATCTGTGTATGTATGTATGTATGTATGAGTCTGAGTTTATTTATTCATGTACTGTATGTATTTAAATGTTTCTTTGTATATGTGTGTATGTATGTATGTTTATGTGTATGTATATTTGTGTATGTATGTGTGTATGTGATAGACTGATAGATTGGTGTGGCCGCTTGATATATGGTTTTAATTTCATACGTGGTGAGGTTTCTGTAGGGATGAATTGTTTGATGGATGGTGTGTGTGTGTGTGTGTGTGTGTGTGTGTGTGTGAGAGAGAGGTATCGTTTTAGGCCATGTGAATAGAGTGATCACACACACACCCACACACACACACACACACACACACACACACACACACACACACACACACACACACACACACACACACACACACACACACACACACACACACACACACACACACACACACACACACACACACACACACACGAAAAGGGAAAAAATGAGATAGCTCTCTTCAGCACCTCTCTCTCACCTACCTTGGCCAGTCTTGACCTAATTAAGAGGGCTCTCAGGTGAGGTGAGAGAGAGAGAGAGAGAGAGAGAGAGAGGGGGGGGAGGGAAAGAGAGAGAGAGAGAGAGAGAGGAGGGAAAGAGAGAGAGAGAGGGAGGGGGAAAGAGAGGGGAGAGTGAGAGATAAAGGGGAAGCGATACTGAAGTAGGGAATAAATGATAAGGAAGAAGACCTAAGGAGAGAGAGAGAGAGACAGAGAGAGAGAGAGAGAGAGAGGATGAGAATAATGTCAGGGTCTTCAAGTGGTCCTCTACCATTCTCGAGTCTTCCCTCTCCTTAATTTATTTTTCAGCTCACTGTCTTTATGTCGCCCCGGATTTCTTTGCCTTATTTTTTTATCTTTTTATTTGTTTTGTGCACCGTATTTCTATTTTATTTGCTTTTTCGCCTCTTCCTGTCCTTCTTGTTTCCCCCGCCACTCTCTCTCTCTCTCTCTCTCTCTCTCTCTCTCTCTCTCTCTCTCTCTCTCTCATCTTCCTTTCACGTGATTCCATTCCAGTTTTTCGTTTTCTCGTTTTACTCTTCATATACTCGTATTTCCATTCCCACATTCACATCTTCTTACTTTTTCCATGCCTTTTTAATTCCATCCTATTTTTTCATACAATATTATTTCGCGTTTCCCCTGATATTTATCATTTTTTAACTTCTAGACATTTTCTTAATGTTTAATTCATTTCCCTCGTTTTCTTACCATTTCTTCCCATCTTTTATATCATTTTTTACTCTTCTTCCTATTTTTGACGCATTATTGTGTTTTTTACTTGTTCACTTTCAGAATCATTTCACCATTGTTACAGTCTGTGTCGATTCATCTTTCCACTCTTTATTATATCCGGTTATGTCCTTTGTTTGCGTCTTCAGTCATTTCTCCTCCTTTATCATTTCTTTTAATCCATACCAGTTTTTACCTTTCTTTACTCATTTAATCTCCATTTAATATATATCTTATTTTTTACATCCATTATATTCTTTTGTCACCTCCCATTTTCTCACTCCTCCTTTTCAGAACCCATTTATATAACTCATTTTTCCACGTTTCTCACCTCCACCCATTATTTCTCTTCGTGTACCCCAAGTTATTATATTATCTCTGATTTTTTTTCCCCTCTCCGCAATGTTGGTCACCCATTTTATCTCCACCTTCATCTGTTACATTTTTGTTTTCTCTTTTACACATTATTCTCTCTTCACCTCATCATCATCATCATCATCATCTTCATCTTAATCATCATTCTTCTTCTTCATCTTCTCCTCCTCCTCCTCCTCCTCCTCCTCCTCCTCCTTCTTCATTTTCTTCTTCATCACTTATTATTTTCACATTCGCCTCTCCTCATTAGGTTTTCTTTCTTCACATCAACCCATTAGTTTTGCTTCCACCTCCCATTATTTTATCTGTCTTCCTCTTCCTCAATTTTCTTTCTTTTTAATCCACTCATTTTTCCTTCCATCCATTATTCTCTTTCTTCACCTCCATTTATCACTGCTCGCTCTCTTATTTCACCTCAAGTATTTTTAATTTTCCTCCTCCACATCATTCCTTTAACATCCACTGATATTTTCTCTCTTAACTGCATTATTTTATTTATTGATTTATTTACTTCCACTTATCAGTTACTTCTTCACACCCTTGTTTTACCCATGTTTATGTATTACATGTCTGCTTTATTTATTTCTGCAGTTTCTTCCTTATATGTTGTATTTTTGTCTTTCTCATTTACCGCCACTTCTACCTTGTGTTTTTTTTATTCCTCCTTTTCTTTATGGTTGTATTTTATGCATTTATATTTTTCTTCATTTTCCTTCGTACTTATTAATGGAGTCGTGTGTGTGTGTGTGTGTGTGTGTGTGTGTGTGTGTGTGTGTGTGTGTGTGTGTGTGTGTGTGTGTGTGTGTGTGTGTGTGTGTGTGTGTGTGTGTGTTTTAATCAGCTGTAGCGAGTCATCCTTCGTACCCAGCAGAGAGAGAGAGAGAGAGAGAGAGAGAGGGAAATGACAGTCTAAGAGGGGGAGCTGGAGAGAACAAATGAAGATAGATAGAGTGACAGATCGACAGACAGACATATGGGATGTAAGAGTAAAAATAGAAAAGGGCGTGGGAGGGATAACGAGGAGGAAGGACACAAAGAGAGAGAGAGAGAGAGAGAGAGAGAGAGAGAGAGAGAGAGGGAGAGAGAGAGAGAGAGAGAGAGAGAGAGAGAGAACAGCGTGTGTGTGTGTGTGTGAGTGTGTGTGAAGATAGGTTACACACACACACACACACACACACACACACACACACACACACACACACACAAACAGCTGGAGCGAGGGTTGTCTTATTATATTAGATGTGTGGCCTTACGTGCGACAGGGAGGGAGGGAGGGAGGGAGGCAGAAAGGAGGGAATAAGAGAAGGAGGGAAGGAGGGAGAGAATGAAAGTGAGGAGGTGAGAAAGAGAGGTGGGATGGAGAGAAGGGTAGAGAGGGAGGAGGGAGGAAGGAAGGAAGAAAGGAGGGAGGGAGGGAAGGGGAAAGGAAGAAAACTAAGGTTAAAGGAGAGGTGGAAAAGAGGGAAAATGGAGGAAAATTAAAGGAGAGAGAGAGAGAGAGAAAGAGAGCGGGGAGGAGGAGGATTACTAGGCGTCCTGAGGGAGAAGCTAGGGAGAGATAGAGAGCATACTATATGGGCAGGGAGCTTACCACGGTACTTGTGAGCTTCGTGGAGAGAAGGGAGGGAGAGAGGGAGAGAAAACTGTGGGAGGAAAGGAGAGAGGGAGAGAACTATGTCGATAAAGTGAAGAAAGGAGCTTGTGAAAGAGGGGAAAAGTGAAAGAAAGACGCAGAGAGAGAGAGAGAGAGAGAGAGAGAGAGAGAGAGGGGATGGGAAAAGAAAGAAAATGGAAGATGGAGGGGGAGAGAAAAGAAAAATTGAGAGAGAAGGGGTCAGCAAAGAGAATTCGTAAAGAGAAGGGGATATGAAAGACGGTGAAGCATATGAAAGGAAGATAGGGAAGGGTGAAGGATGGCAGAGGGAACAGGGAAAGGAGAAGAGAGGACTGAAAGATGGAGTGGAAGCAAAAATGAAACTACAGAGGGAAGGGGAAGAAGAAAGTAAGAGAAAGAGAAGAGAGTGGAGGAGAGAAAAAGTGAAGAGGGAAGAAGAAGAAAGGAGATAGAGAAAGGATTCGCAAAAAGAGTATAAAGAAGAAAGGAAGAGATAAAGGAAAAAGGGACAAAAATAAAAATGGAGGATGAGGAAAGGAGGAGGAGGAGGAGGCGACACTGCATAAAAGAGGAGAGAGAGAGAGAGAGAGAGAGAGGAGGGGTTTGACAACTGACATAAAAATCCTCATTAATGTAAGGAAAAATTGAGACGTGCCTGTCCATTCTCTCTCTCTCTCTCTCTCTCGTCCTGTTTTTTCTTACCTTTTATTTTTTTTACCGCTTCCTTTATTATTGATGGCGATGTGTGTGTGTGTGTGTGTGTGTGTGTGTGTGTGTGAGAGAGAGAGAGAGAGAGAGAGAATATGTGAACTAGACAGATCGAATATGAAAGGAGAGAATGTAATCAAGTGAGAGGGAGCGCGTACGAGACAATGTAAGCCAGTGACAGAGCATGTGAGTGAATGTTTTGACAACTATAAATTACCATCCTATAGTTCTGTAGTCGCCTATTCCTTAGCCTCTTCTATTCGATGATATTCTTCTTTATTTTTTTAAGTTTAATGTCAGTCTTCCTACCTCCAGACGATTATTAGCTTATATTTTTTTTTAGCATATGAGAGACATACTAGAAGGGTTAGATATGCCCATCATTAACCCCTTCAGTACGCAGGGCTTTTCCTCATTTGCATAAAATCGTCTTAAGGCAGCAAGAGTAAACTACAATAAAAAGTTTCCGTTGTTTAGGGATTGTAGTTCTTTCACTTTAATTTGGTCCAGCTTTTCGTCCTTCTGAAGTTTATTCCACATAAATCAGTGCCAGGAAAAGACAGTATAAGGCTGTACTGTATATCCTTTCCGTAGCACTTCTTCGTGACCAGCATCATATTCTGGTGTTCATCTCTGGTTACAACTAAGAATTCACGATGAAGAAATGGCAAGTTTAGGTCGTTAGAGAGAAAAGGAAACGGAATGGTTAATGATTATACAGGGAGGTACGTAAACAGCGCTCCACTAAAAACTCACTTGGCGATACCTTATGTGTTATGGGGACGGCTTAGTCTGCCGACGTGGGTTTGGGTGTAGTAGTGGGAGTAGGAAATGAACGAATTGATGGAGGATAGACATTAGCACCCGTGACAGTGGCATCCCCGCGACACATGAATTGAGCTACCTGTAAAACTGCATCAGACGTGGTGCTGCTCCCTTTCGGTGATGGAAAGAGACGCCATTACCTGGTGGCACCAATTTAATTGAGCGACTCCTCTTCCCGATTACACAAACCTTCTTGAACTCCCTCCCTAACCTCTGAAAAGGGAACTGTGGACTGCGAGATGAGGGAAATTTCAGCCTGCAGTCCAGTGAGTTCACGCTTCAGATTAGCTTGGAAACCATTACGAATAATAGTACAGTAATACTAATACCACCTCCACCACTGTTACTACTACAACTGCTATTCTACTACTACTACTACTACTACTACTACTACTACTACTACTACTACTGCTACTACTACTTCTACTACAACTACTGCTACTGCAACTACCACCACCACCGCTACTACTTTCTTGTATACTTTTTATGTAAACCATGTCGATAATAACGCCTTCGCTATGTTTGAAGTCTTTTATAATTTATTCTTGTTGTTTCCTGACTCTTATAATCATCATAGGGACAACTTTAAGAATTAGAGGTGTTAAATATTCCTGTCATTAGCCCCGTCTTTCCTTTTTATCGATCTTTTTCCTCTAGGTTGAATAAAATCGTGTGTAGGCAGCGATACTATAATCGTTTCACATTCACTAGGCGTAAATTTGCCATCTCTAACCTTGAAAGATGAGCTTGAACAAGAAATTAACGCCAGAATAAGGTGCAAGTCAAGAAGAAGTGCGGTGGAAGAGATGTAACGTCGTTGTATTTTCATTTTCTACCACTGAGCTATGTGAAGTAAGCTACAGAAGGACAAAAATGTGGGCCAGGTTACGGTGAAACGAGTATAGGAGGATATTTTTGCCCTTTTTCATCTTCCCGTAGCTCAGTGGCAGTAATAATTAAAAAAACACTACGACTCAACACCTGTTCCATAGAACTTCTTCGTGATCAGCAGTGGCAGAATAATGAAAACTACTGCAACTCATCTCCATTCCCCAGTACTTCTTCGTGACTAGCACCATGGAATAGTTCTAATCTGTCTTGATAAAGCTCATCATTCAGGATGGGGAACCGGCAATTTTAGCCCAGTTTAAGTGAACAGAGTAACGGTATAATATATAACGACATGGAAGTGAAAGGGTTGAGAAAATGTATTAATGTAAAGAAAAAAGAATTATAAAAATGTAATATGGAAAATAATGCTTGAGAAGAGATGATGATGTTTATTATTATGATGATCATGATACTAAGGAAAGTGTTCGAAAGCAATAACAGAAAAAAAAAGAGAAAATGTAATATGGAAAATAAATGGGTGAGGAAGAGATGGTGGGAGGGGTTCTTAGACCATGAGAAAATGGGCCATAAAAGTGAGTTTTTAGTGGTCCACCCTTGAACCGACCTAGAGAAGTTGAAGATGAGGAGGAGGAAGAGTAGGAGGAGTACTAGGAAAAGAAGAAGAAAAGGAGGAGGAGGAGGAGGAAAAAGCAGAAGGAAAGGAGGAGGAGGAAGACATGAAAGTGATGTGTTGATGATGACGATGGAAGAGGAGAAAAACAGAGAAGACTATGAAACAAGAGGAGGAGGAGGAGGAGGAGGAGGAGGATGGAGCTGAGGAAGAGAAAGAAAAGAGGAACACGAAATAAACCCATCATTAATCTCGCATCTCCCAGTCGTCAGGGTACACGTCGACCTGGATAACATCAACGACACGTGGTTAGTTATATATGATGTGCTTTTATGGACGTGCCTTGCAATAAAACCCAGGGCCCTATTCATTTTATTGCTCGTTGTGTTATAATGGTTTGAGAATTTTTCAGGTGTTTACTGAGTAGCCTGGAACATTTGGATCCTTTTTTTCTCATTCTCTGCCATGAGCGGCGTGATAAACATATTGTACTCATTTCTTTTCATTAATTTAACATTTATTTACGTCAAGTTTCATCTGCCATTTTTCATTCCATTATACTCTCCATTATACTCTGTTCTATGGTAACTGTTCTACCGCCGTATTATCCTTTCACCTACAGTTTAGCTGCCTTAAAAATGAGGGTGAGGTGAAGGGATAGGGTGGAGAGATATATGAATGAAGGGAAGGGGTTGTGAGTTGGAGAGGGGACAGGACGTCATTTATTCGCGACCATTCCTTTCTGGATTAAGATTTCTGGCTATAGACTGACAGAAATAAGTCCTTTTACTCAACACTTTTGCACTAACCTGGCCTAAAATTGCCATCTTTCCATCTACGCTGCTGAGTTATGAGATTAACACTAGAACAGGAGGCTAGTCACGAAAAAGCGCCATGGAAAGGATGTTGAGCTGTAGTATGGCTTTTATCTGCCACTGAGGTACAAGAATTAAACAACAAAAGGACGAAATCTGGACCAGGTAAAGGTGAAACGAGGATAGCGAAACGTATTAATCCGAGGACTGATTCTTGAGGTATTCTGCTGTATGTCCCAAACCATCCGTAAGATTCTCCATGCATTACAGTTCTTCAGCCAGATAGTGTATTTTATCGATTTTGTTCACCTTAAGACAGACCTTGCAAACTGGAGAGGTTATAGAGGGCCCATTATTAACTTCTCTTCCTAAATTGTCTAGTATATTCGTTTCACTCTAACATGTCCCTATAATGGCCATCTCGTGATCTTTAGTATAGAATTTTAACAATAGATTAACACTAGAAAATTATGCTTGTCATGAAGAAGTGTTATGAAAAAAAAAAATGTAGAACCATCGTATTGTCTTATTCTGGCACTGAGCTGCTTGATTTAGGCTTCAGAAAGACGGGACAAAAATATGGGCCAAGTTAAGGTGGACCGAGTATAGAAAAATGACGACAGACTACCAAAATACGTCATCTTACTGAAGTGGTTCTTGAGTCGGCCACCGATTTACGAACATCGATTATCCGGAAGACTCTGACGTGTTGGCTTGCATAATAAACAGAGCAAAGGTGGGGACATACTGGGAGAGAGAGAGAGAGAGAGAGAGAGAGAGAGAGAGAGGGAGAGGTGAGTGAGAGGCGCAGAGCTGGTTAGGAGTGAGTAGGGGATGAGTAAGAGAGAGAGAGGGAGAGAGAACAGGTCGGGAGTGGGTGATAAATGGAGAGGAGTAAGACTGAGTAAGAAGTGAAAGCAGGAGAGAAGGGTAGGGGGAAGAGAGAAGATGAGTGGGAGGAGCATACCAGGTTATGAGTGGGAGAGGGAGGGAGGGAGGGATAGAGTAAGCTAAGAGTGAGAATAAGTGGAAGGGCTAAGAAGGGGTGAGAGGAATTTGAGTGGGAGGGGTCGAGGGCAGTTTAGGGATGGTAGGAGATGGGTTGAGAGTAGGTAAATATGTGGAGAGAGAGAGAGAGAGAGAGAGAGAGCGAAGTAGAAGAAGAAGAAAGAAAAGTGGGAAGTTTGGGAAAGGAGAAGGTGACACAGGAAGATACTGGAACGATTAGGAAAAGAAGCAGATGGAGTGGGAGGGAACAGGGTGAGAGGGGGAGGGCTGAGTGGGTTGGGTTAGAACTGATTAGGAGAGGGAGAATGTGTGGTTCAGAGTAAAAGGAGGGAGGGACAGGAGAGGAAGAAGCAAAAACAAGGACAATAATATCAGCAAGTCAAGAAAATTTGTAAATATGTGAGGAAAGGTGGAAGGAGAGGAAGTAAGCGGACTTGAAGTGGTTTGGAAAAACGTGGGAGGGAGGTAAGAAGGTTAGGAATGGGAATAAAATGGATGGGAGGAGGTGGGTGCGAGGAGCTAGAGCGCATTAGGAATGGAAGGGAAATGTCTGGGAGGAAAAGGAGGTTAGGAGCGGAAAGGAAATGAGAGGAAGGAAGGGGAAGTTGAGTAGGAGGGAAATGAGTGGGGAGGAGCAGGAGCTTTGGGGTGGGAAGGATTGTGATCGGAGGAAGTGAGGATATCATAGGAATGGGAAGGAAAAAGAGGTAGGGACAGAGCATATTGCAGATGTGGAAAAGGATGGGATGGGATAAGGTGAGTGGATATTTAATGAGCGGGAGGAACGGTGCAAATAAGGAGTGGGGAAAGGGATGGGTTGGAAAGAGGTGAGTGAAAGTAGGATGAGAGGAAAATGAGGATGAATAGAACCGGTTAGAATTGGGAGACGATGCTGTAAGAGGATTGAGAGACTAATGGGAAGAGATAGAGAAGGGAAGGAGTGAGACTGTGGATGGAAGAAGGTGATGTGAGAGGCGGTGGTTGGGTGGGAAAGTGCAGTTTAGGGGAGGAGGGAAACAGGTGGGGAACACAGAGAAATTTTAGAATGGAATGAAACCCCATCCCTTTACTTATTTACTCTAACTCTGCCTAAAATTGCCGTCCCCCTATCTTGGACACTGAGCTCTAATAATACATTAACACAAGAATATGATGGTAGTCACGAAGAAGTACCATTAAAAAGACTGTACGACCGACACACCACTTTATCTACAAGAGGACAAAATCTGGGCCAAATTAAGATAAAAAAGAGTATAGACGATTTAATTCGGTTTAGGAAAGTTACGAGGTAGTGAAGGGATTTGTGATGGCTGTTATTTAACCTTTCCAGTTCGAAAAATCTATCCCAAGATGAAGGAAATCGTCTGGAGATAGGGCGTGTAACATGTATAATGCGTTGTCGAGTTCAAGGGGTTAAGAAGTGAGAGGGAAATGAGGGACTGAGGAGGAGGAAGAGGTTAGGGGTGGAAGGAGATGACTGGAGGCAATGGGAGAGGGTGAATGGGAGAGGAGTGGGAGGAGTGAGTGAGAGTGTGTGAGAACAAGATAAGTCAGTCTTCGTCACTTTGTCATTGATGTGTGTGTGTGTGTGTGTGTGTGTGTGTGTGTGTGTGTGTGTGTGTGTGTGTGTGTGTGTTTTAATGTCACTGTCTGAATGTGTGAGCGTGTTTATGTTTGTACCCTTAAATGTCAGTGTATGCCACCTGCGGCGTAGCCTGGTCACCTACCCTTAAATGGTCTAAACAAGTGTGTGTGTCAGTGTGTGTGTGTGTGTGTGTGTGTGTGTGTGTGTGTGTGTGTGTGTGTGTGTGTGTGTGTGTGTGTGTGTGTGTGAGAGAGAGAGAGAGAGAGAGAGAGAGAGAGAGAGAGAGAATATGCATATGCGATTCAGTTTTGTGTGTGCACTTTTATGCATATGTAAGTACCGGTACGTGTGTATTTACAGTATTAGTATGTGGAAATATAATACGTGGATTCAGTACCCCCATTACTGACAGGCTGGACAACCTATCATATAATTACCATGAAAGTTACCTGGCTTATATTGCTAGTTGGTCATATAAGAATAGTTAATATCACTAATTATTCTGTTATCTATCCAAAACGGACAAAGCTGAACTAAACCAGCCAAATCTAACCCAGCCAAAGCAACTCTAATCTAACCTCCTAGCCGTATTAAGCTGTACCAAGCTAGATCTAACCTATCTTGACCTAACCTAATCAGACCCATACCACTTCGTAACCTACTCAAATTAAGTCTGATTCCACTTATTTCTATCTTATTTAACCTCACATTTAACCTAATCTACCCTAACCTAACCCACCCCAGATCCTCTTCCCCATAACCTAGCCTCCCTCCCCAGTCACCTGTAAGCCAGTTAGCGGCCACCTTGCCACGCCTAACTTAATCTTGCCTTTTTCGCTCATCAGTATTCCTGTCCTTCCTAATTCGCACATTTTTCCGGCTCTTTCGGAATGCTGTCTTATTTTTCCTCTGTGGGTAATGTCGTCTGGGTGTTGATTGCCACTTTCATTTTTTCTTTTTCTTGATTTTTTCTTGTTTTTTTTGTCTCCCCCTCCTCCACCCACGTATCCTTGACCTGCCCTTGATATGCCCTTGACTTACCAGGGCTTAATTTTCTCCATGACTTTCCTGTGACTTGCCTTTGACCTGTTTGCCCTTCATCCTCGCCTACCCTTGACTTGCCCTTGACCTGTCCCTCACTGGCCTACCCTTGACCTCACCCGGGCCTACGTGCCTCTTACCTACCCTTGACCTCACCCTTGCCTACTTGCCCTTGACCTCACTTTTTCCATCCCTGACCCTCACCCACCTAAGGGCGTATCCAGCTCACCCTCCCATCCAGCACTAAAGTTTAACCCTTTTTTTTTGGGGGGGAGGGGAGGGAGAAAATTTGGATACAAGCGCAGAACCCAATAAAGCACATTGTTTTGTACTAACGTAGAAATAAATATTTTCATTGTTTTTTTTTAAATGCATCTCATTGCCCCATTGAGCCGGATGACGTTTTATTCATTATATTCAAACCATCTCTTGACGATTTTATTCTGCTTAGGATGTACTTTTTGAACTGGGGGGGGGAGGGATTAGATATATCTGTTAAAATTCAAGACAAGAGGCATATTCTAAGTTCAATAAAATCGTCAGGTGGCAGCAAAAATAAACTTAAAAAGAATATAATCCAGATTGAAAGGGTTATTAGATGAATATTTTCGTTACACGAGTGTCGGTTTGTTTTCACCTGAAGGAACTGTGTCATTTCCACAGCCTCAGTACTAAATCATGAATTAATGAGATTTGATATGAGCCTGAGTTATGAGGCAGGAAATGAGTCTGCTTGAATACTACACTCCGTTCACTTTTACCTTGGCTTAAAATTGTCATCTTGCCATCTTGAATGTTCAGTTATAACAATAGATTAGCAGAACGACGAAGTGTAACAAGAAGTATGTAGAGCCACAGTATTTTCTTTTTCTGCCACTGAACTTCTTTTACCCATAAGTGACCCCTATACTAACCTTGACTACCCTTGTCCTGCCCTTAATCTTATTGTCCCTTTATCCTACCCATATCCTACTCTTATCTTTGCCTTATCTACTTCTAACGTACCCTTCCTTATCCTACACTAAACCTTGTCGTATTCTACCTTTATCTTACCCTTATCTACCCTTAGCCGACTCTAATCCAACCCTTATCCTACCCTAATCCTACCTTTTCCATGCCCTTCCCTTAACCCTTTGACTGCCAGGCTTTCCCTCAGCTGTGTTTTAGCTTAAATGAAATAACTATATAATTCCACAGCTTCTAGCGAGTTAATAAAAGCCCATATCTTACCCTATCCTACTCATACCATACCTTTGACCTTCTCTCCATAATTGTACGCTTATCTCACCCTTAACGTACCCTTATCCTACCCTAAACTAACCCTTGTCCTACCCTTAACATATCCATATCCTGCCCTAACATACTCTTATCTTACCCTTAACATACCCTTATCCTACCCTTAACATACCTTTATCTTACCCTAACATACCCTTATCCAACCCTTAACATACCCTTATCCTACCCTTAACATATCCTTATCCTACCCTAACATACCCTTATCCTACCCTTAACATACCCTTATATTACCCTTAATTAACCCTTAATTTACCCTTAATCCGCCCTTAGAGCTGAGAAAAGGCCGGTAGCGAATATTAAGGGGGTGGCGGTAAAAGTCAAGGGAGGAATAATGAGCTATTAGTGAGAGAGGTAAACAGGGGGAGGGGGAAAGGGAGGGAGAGGGGGTGGTGGTGATGGTGGTGGTGGTAGAGTTTGATGGTGATAGTAGAGGTGATCTTGGTGGCGTTAGTGATGGTGGTGTTAGTGGTGGTTAGTAGGGATGGTGGTGGTGATGGTGGTGGTGGAGGTTAGTGGTGGAGGTTAGTGGTGCTGGTGGAAGTAATGGAAGTAATGGCGGTGGTCTTGGTGTGCTAGTGGTGGTGGTGGTGTTAGCGATGGTGATGGTAGTTGTGGTGATGGTGGTGGTTATGGCGCGCAAACAAGAATAAACTTAATACAGCATCAGTGTTTTTGTTGTTATTGTTGTGGCCTCAGGTTCATCTAGCGTGAACGCGGTGGACTGCAGGCTGACGTTGTCCTTCTTGTGCAACCATCCTCCATTGGGTAGATTGCGAAGAAGTTGAGGGACGTTTGTATGACCAGGCAGTTGGGCCGCCAGGATATATCAGTGGCAGAACATGAAGGCGTCCCCATCGCCAGTGAAAGGGTTAAATTCCAATAATATTCACCTTATTACACTAGGAATCGAGCCTGCAGCCTGTAGGAACACACACACACACACACACACACACACACACACACACACACACACACACACACACACACACACACACACACACACACACACACACACACACACGCCTATAATTTTAACTATGTATGTATGTACTGTGTCGCGAAAATCCTGTTATCTGTTTACGTATTTTAAACTCTTATCTGTCCATACATTTACGTAGCCAACCTTCGATTACTGTATATGTTGACCTGTATGTCTAGCTATGTATCTATTTGTCTGTCTATGTATCTACCTACCTTTATCTGTCCAATCTACCTGTCTATCTATCTGTCAGTCTATCCACTCACATACATCTGACTTAACCTTACATTCCCCCAGTGTTCCATAGCACCTAACAACTTCAATATGTTTCGTTTACTTGTTCCTGTACCAGCCAACTCCATCCAGCTTTGTCTTAATTCACCTTCATTACATTGCCTTCCGTTCTAGGTAACATTCTCTCTCTCTCTCTCTCTCTCTCTCTCTGTTCTAGAAGTGTGAATTTGTGTGTTATATGTGTGTGTTCGAGGTAGGTGTGTGTGTGTGTGTGTGTGTGTGTGTGTGTGTGTGTGTGTGTGTGTGTGTGTGTGCGTGCGTGTGCGTGCGTGCGTGCGTGCGCGCGCGCTCGTGTGTGAATCTGCTTCTTCATGTGCAAAAGTGCGTGTGCGCTTCTGATTACGTGCGTGAGAGTGTGCTGTGCGTCTGTGTGTCTGCGTGTGAGTGTGCAGTGTGTATGTGTGCGTGTACGTGTGTGTCGTGCCGTGTGTATATGTACCTGTCCGAATGTTCACACGCCCTGCTCTTCCTCCCATGTTTGTGAGGATACAGCCCTGTTTGTTTTGCATGTGTGTGTGTGTGTGTGTGTGTACAAGTCAAGGAGTTTTATGCAGGTGTGCTTATATTTTTTGTTTTGGTTTTATTTATTTTAGTAGATCCTTATCAGTGTTTGTATGTGTGTGTGTGTGTGTGTGTGTGTGTGTGTGTGTGTGTGTGTGTGTGTTTAGGTATGTATGTGTGTATGATTTGATGTTCAATGTATACGTTCCTGTTTACGTAGGTCTTTGAGCCTGGTTAGTGTGTATGTCCTTATGTATGCTTTTGTTTGGTTGATATGTATTTTTTTGTGTAGGCTGTATGTACGCTTTTGTGTCACTGTGTACGGAGGGATACGGGTTATGTGTACGGAAAGGATGCGCAGTGTTCCATGTATGTAGGTGTGTGTAAGTGTGTCTGTTTGCGTCACGTATGATATCGTTTGCTTCGTGTACATAGTGTGTGTGTGTGTGTGTGTGTGTGTGTGTGTGTGTGTGTGTAGAGGTGAAGGGGTGTGTAGATAGTATTGTGTTGACTTGATAGGGATGTCATGGGAGGCAGGCAGGGAGCCGGAAACCATCCTCCCTCTTCTTCCCCCCTCCTGCATCTCTCGCTTCCTCCATCCCTACCTTCCTTCCACGCCTCCCCCTCCATCACCCCTTCCTCCCTCCCTTCCTTCCCTGTCTCTTTTACTTTTCTCTCTACTTCTTCTTCTGTCGTGTGGTATGCATTTATTTGTTCGTAATGTTGTATTAATCTACCCATCTCTTCGTCTGCCTTTCTAATTACTCTTTATCAGTCTGTCTGTTTCTGTCTTTCTGCCGTTGCCTGTCTGCCTCTTTATCTGCCTTTCTGTGTAATTATTTGTCTCTTGCAATTTACGTAAATATCTGTTTCCCTATGTTTTTATCTCTTTCTCTCAACATCTGTCTTACCTGTTTGTCGGTCTGCTTGTCTATCTATCTGTATATCTATATCTGTCTGTCTCTGCCTGTCTGTCCATTGATCTGTCTGTGTCTATCTGTCTGTCTGTCTATCTCCCTGTTTGTCCACATGTATCTGCCCGTATTCGTCTGTCATCCTGTCTACTTACCCACCAGTCTCTCTTCCTGTATATCTGTCAGTCTATCTGTCTATCTGTTCTATCTATCTGTCTGTCTGTCTTTGTTTGTCTGTCTCTATCTCTCTCTGTCTGTCTGCCTGTCATTTTGTCTGCCAGTCTGTCTGTATGCCTCTCTGTCCACATGTATCCACTGTGTCCATCTATCTACCTGTCCCTTTATCTACCAGTCCCTTCCTGTATATCTATCAGTCTGTTTGTATCTATTATATAAATGCAGTCAGGGCCTGTGGTGGTCTCCTATGGCATAATTGATCTATACTAGCCTAGTCTCGAGTCCTCCTACGCCCTCCTATGGGATTATCTGTTACCTGTTTGGGTCCACAGTTCTCTCTCTCTCTCTCTCTCTCTCTCTCTCTCTCTCTCTCTATCTATCTATCTATCCATCTATCTATCTCTCTCTCTCTCTCAGTATTGCAAGGCGGCTGCTGATAGGGACATAGTTAAAATCATCATCATCATATCATCATCATCATCATCATCATCAGGAGCAGACATTAAAACATTATATTTATGTTTTCGTTTTATTCCTTCATTTATTTATTTATTTATTTATTTATTTACAAATCTTGTGGTGTGGTACAGGGAAATACACGTTGAGGAAGTGAGGCTGCCGTCCTGTTGAATCATGCCTTCCGTTTCCCCCCACCCCTCTCTCTCTCTCTCTCTCTCTCTCTCTCTCTCTCTCATCTCGTGACTGTCTCCCCTCCCCTTCCCTCCCACCACACTGCAGACCATTCCTCATTCTCCTCTCCTCTCTCTTTTCCGTTCTTCTCATATTTTCTCCATTTTCTCCTCTCACTTTTACTGTTTCCTTCACTCTTTTTCGAGCTCCTCCCCTCCCCGTCCCCCACATGACATACCTCCTCCTCCTCCTCCTCCACCTCCTCCTCCTCCTCCTCCTCCTCCTCCTCCTCCTCCTCCTCTCTCTGCTCCATTTCCTCTCCATTCATTCCCCTACAGCCTGTCACCTCTCATCCGCACATAATTCATCCAGCCAGCTTGATCCCCCGCCAATTAATTATCAGAAGCATGTAGTTCTCTTTGTTCGTGTAACTTCCCCGGCCCGAGAATTTTCTTTATAGACACGGCTCACAAAAACTATCAGGTAAAAAAAAAAAGAAAAAAAAAAAAGAGAAAGAAAAGAAAGAAAAAATGAATCAACTTGTCATATGGTCCATTGTACATTGAAGCAACGATAGTCTGTCAGCCTGCTACCCTCATCAGCACCTCGCTTTCTTCCACACTGACGTGCTGGAGGGGGACGCCTTCTTGTGGTGGCACTGATATGACTACTGCTACTGCTACCACTGCTGCTACTACTACTACTGCTACTACTACTACTACTACTACTACTACTACTACTACTATTACTGCTACTACTACTACTACTACTACTACTACTACTACTACTACCACCACCGCTACTACCACTACTACTACTACTACTGCTACCACCACCACCACCGCTACTACCACTACTACTACTACTACTACTACTACCATCACCACCACCACCACCACTTTGCTACTACTACTACAACTGCTACTATCACCACCACCACCACCACTTTGCTACTACTACTACTACTACTACTACTACTGCCACCACCACCATCACCACCACCTCTTCTACTACTACTACTACTACTGCTACTATTACTACTGCTGCTACTACCACTACTACTACTACTGCTACTGCTACCTTCCTACTCTCGTTTGTCATATTTTCCCGATACGTTCTTACACACTCATTTGCTGTTTCCATCCACATTCTTCTTGTCGTAAATTCATCCAGCCAACTCCACCCCCTGCCAGTCGTTTACCAGAAGCATGGAGCCTGTTTCTCGTTAACTTCCCGCGCCTAAGATCACCCACAATTCTGGCGGGACTTTCACTCCTTAATTGCACCAAAAACTTCCCTCCCCGCGCCTCCCTCGCTCAGCCTTCCGGGACCGGCTTGTCATCAGTCAGTCCCGCCCCGCTTTTGGGATGCTGCTGCTAAGTCGAAAAACTAGGTCCGTAAAATGTTAACAGTGAACCAGAAAAATGTTGATGGGGACAATTGAAGACTCGGGGAAGTTTGGTCGTTACGGCACAACAACATTATGGCGGACGAGATGCGCTGTGTCGCTGTAAGTGTTGTGGAGGAACTTTGGCGGGCGGAATATAAATACCTGTTGTGTTGTGGGGAAGATGTATGTGTTGAGATGGATAGTGCTACAGAGTTATAAGGTTTGGCGGGTGGAGAATATATATATATATATATATATATATATATATATAAATATATATATATTTTTATTTATACCTAGTGTGTTGTGGGGAAAATGTACGTATTGTGTTGAAGAGACGAGTAATACAGTACTGGAGAGATGTTGGAAGGTTCGATCAATGGAATATACAGGGTGCTTCTTAAATAGCGTTCCAGTAGAAACCTGGTAGTATCTCATGTGTTACAAGGACGGCTTAGTCTGCTGATGTGGTCATGACTGTGGCATTGCGTTTAGGAAATGAATAAATGATGCAGGCTAGACATTGATAAGACCGGGTGAGCCATCCCCACAGCACAACAAAACTCGTCCCGTGGGGTGGAGGTGGAGCCTTATGTATGGGCCAGCCTATGTATACAGTACCCCTTTTGTTGTTGGGGAAATGTTGTATGCGTGTCGTGTTGCAGAAACGAGTGGTGTTGCAGTGATGTGGTGTGTTGTGGATGTTAGAACTTTAGCGGGTGCAATAGGTATGTACCCGATGCGTTGAAAACTTGACGAGTTATGTTGCAGGGAATATCTAAAGATGCTGTGTTGAAGAGATGTGTGATGTGCCAGAGAATATATATGTGTGGTGTTGATGTGTGATTATGTACGTGTTTGGTCACAGAGAATAAATACGTATTGCGATGCAGAGAAAAATGTACATATTATTTGGCAGAGAATATATACGTATTTTATTAAGAAAATGTATGTGCTGTGGTGCAGAGACGTGTCATGTGACAGAGAATATATACGGAATTTGTTGCAGAGAAAATATGCATGTGGTGTGGCAGGTGTGGCAAATAAGTATTCCATAATTATTGTGTTGCATAGAATTACATGGCTTCAAGTGTGTGTGTGTGTGTGTGTGTGTGTGTGTGTGTGTGTGTGAGAGAGAGAGAGAGAGAGAGAGAGAGGGGAGGGGGGGACGGAGTTATCATGAGTGAATGAGAAGAGAAAAAGTAGAAGTGAATAACTGAGAGAGAAAGAGAGAGGGGGGGAGGGGAAGCAAGTATATGAGAGCGGGAGAGTGAGCGAGCGACAGTGATGGAGGTGGAAGGATTACCAGGCGTTGCATTAATATAAGTGACAGTGTGGGGCCCCGCGCTAGAAGGCCCTAATGGCGCTCTGACACCTCACAAACACCCACACACAAAATATCGAAGCGTAAAGTGGGCCTGAATCGAGATGGAGGAGATGGAGGTGAGTGGAGTACAAGATCAGGTGGAGTTAGGTTGGGGTATGTTAGATTAGGTTAAGTTTGATTTGGTTAGGTTTGGTGTAGTTGGGTTAGGTAAGGTTTGTTTAATTTTGGTTAGGTTTGGTTACGTTAGGCTTGGTTATTTCAGATAAAATTAGTTTAGGTTAGGTTTAGTTTGGTTCAGATAGATTTGGTTAGCTTAAGTTAGGTTAGGTTAGGTTAGGGTAAGTTAGATAAGCATAAGTTAGGAGAAGAAACTGTGCGTCATTGTTTGTAATTGTCTGTTTCTTTGCTTCTTCATTCTCTTCTCCACTGTTCCCTCTCTTCTTAGTTTTTCTCCTTCTCCTAATCCTTTCCGTCCTCTTTCTCCTTAATTCTCCTTCCGTCTTTCCCATCATCCCTCTCTTTCGTCTCAACCTCCCTCTCTTCCTCTCCTGTTTCCGTCCATCCCTCCCATTTCGTGCATCCTTCCCTCTCTTTTTATTTCCTCTCTTACCTCTCTGCTCCCCTCCCTTCCTTACTTCCTTCCTTTAATTTCTTCACTGCTGTCAACCCTGTTTTCTCCATTCCGTTTTGCTTCTTCAGCTTTTCTTCCTGCCTTCCATACTTTTCTCCATCCCTTTCCTACCTCACCCCTCCCTCCCCAAAGCCAATTTCAGTGAACAGTTTCGAACCCTGATAGTGATGTTTTCTTCGCGACCTTCGCTAAATTGCCGCTCGTGGCTCAGGAAGAGAAGTTGTCTGGCAAAGTTTTGTTGATGAAGAGTACATGTGGGAGGGCGGCTTGCAGTGGGGACAGAGAAGGCGTGGAAGTTGTCCATTCATGTTCTTCTTAAGTTGTGCGTATGGTTACTGTTAGGAGAGTACATGTCGGAGGGCGACTTGTAGTGGCGAAAAGTTGATACAGAGAACAATGAAGGTGTCTGTCACTGCTCTCTTCCGTCCATCTATCCTTCCATCCATCAGCCATCCAGCTCTGTACCGCTTCATCGGGAACGTAATAATCACTGAGGCCATTTTAGTCCAAACATTTAAGACAATGATGACCAGTCACGGTCCATTATTGGCAGTAAAGTAATGTACAGCATGTGAACCGTAACCAGCGCCTTGATTACTAGACCACCAGACGTCCAGGTATGTGGTTACAACCGAACATAGTAAATGGTTTTGTGGATTATAGATGACTCAGTGTAGAGTCACCTGATGGGTACACCTCTTCAAGTGAGTGAATAATGGACGTCCCATCAACCTAATACTAATATTTCTTTGGTAGACAAAATCGACTAGTGTAAGTCCTAATTAAAACACCTAGTTGAATCCACAGCAACGAAAGAGTTAATTAAGTGTATGATCCCGTAAGAGTGGACTTTTCACTGCCTCACATTTTGCCCGCCGATCAGCGCCTCCTTGAAGTACCCGCACAAGTTGACTGGCACTCAGGAATTCCGTGTGAGCAGTTAATTCCCTCCTTCGTCGCGACCCTTCCTGCTTAACTTTGCTCGTAGGTGGTAAAAGTCGAGTGGGTCCGTGTAATTATTGGAATGTTTGATCATTAATTATTCGTTTTAGCTGGGATTTACTTACTTTGTAATTTATTTCGTCCAACGTCAGACGATTTACCTCTTCAGAGAAAAGTACGCGGCGAAATTATTAACAACTGTCTCGATTAACTTTTGTCGCCTTTGGTTTCTTCTTTCTTTCTTTTTCCTTCTTTTTTTTTTCTTCCTTTTGGAGAATTAAGAACTTTTATATTCCAGTCCAGCTAACGCCAGAGTAGTCAACCATGTCACACTGAGGAGGGTAACTTAACTTTTTGACTGTTAGGACGGCACACGGATTGAATAGATTTGAATAGAGTTAGACTGCATAAATTAACAGAGAAAGGGAAGACCTAGATGCGTTTTAACTAGAGCAAAATTGACTCGTTACACTGAAAAAATTAGCAGGGAGAGGAACCGTCGAAATATGCTTTATACCCATTGGAGGCTTTTCTCAGCGTGGACAGTACGAGTATTACCTGATGGACGCTTGAAATAAATACGCGGATCCATATCAGTCCTTGTATTTTAGAACTCTCACAGCAGTCACTGAAAGGATTAACGTAGGCGGCTTGCACTGTTAGGATTTCTCTGAGTTAAGCAGCATTTCATTGTATAAACCTGCGTGAAATACCTACAGTATGATAATATTATGCTCATAGCAGACTGAAGTGCGTTCACAGCAAACAGGGAAAGGGTTAATCGAGATAGGTGGCCTTACCGACACAGTAATTAACATTTTGGAGCCATAGTCCCCACCGAGGGCAAAACCTTCACCCACAAACAGCTCGAAAATACAACTGGAAAGGTCAGACAGATTTGTAAATGGACATCACCAATCTGTACTCTAATACTAACACTTGCCAGGAACTGTGACATATCTGCATTATGTGCATTTCCCCATCACCTCATCCTTAGGGGGGAAAAAAAAGTTCTTCGGCACTAATAACTCCCCAGTCCCACCCGACCACACTCCCTCCCTACTTCCACACCATCAAACTCTCTCCTTACTACCACTCAGCCACATTCCCTCCCTACTCCCACTCATCCACACTCCCTACCTACTCCCACTCAACCACACTCCCTACCTACTCCCACACGACCACATTCCCTCCTTACTCCCACATTGTCATACTCCCTCCCTCTTCCCACACTATCATATCTTCTTCATCCCACAGTTTCCACTCTCACACTATCGTACTCCATTACTCAGTCCACATTCCCTATTCTGTTATACCCACACTGCCCACGCTTCCTTTCTCACACTTATCACTCCTTACTTCCCCTGCTTGGTGTCTCTCTCCCTACTTAAACACACACACACACACACACACACACACACACACACACACACACACACACACACACACACACACACACACACACACACACACACACACACACACACACATGCATGTCAGCTCTCACACTCCCTACGCGTCCTCTTTCCCACATCCCTCACTCCCTGCTTGCGTGCCTGCTCCCCTACTCCCCCAGCCTCTCTGCTTGCGTGTCTGCTGGCCATAAAGCGTCTGGGAATATTTCTCAGCAAAGCGAGGGGGTATCTGCTCTAGTTGCGGCCTTTCCCCCTGAAAATTTCTTCTTCACCGGTTTCAGAAATTCGCCCGTTGCAGCTGTTCTTCCCCCACGCTCTTTGGAGGCAGAGAAACAAAAGGGACGAAGGAAAGGAGGTAGCTAAGACGGAGGGAGGGAGGAAGGGAGTAAGGGAGGAAGGAAGAAAGGCAGATAGCTAGGATGGAAGGATGAAGGTATGTAGTTAGGAGGAAGGACGAATGGAGGTAACTAGGAGGGAGGGAGGAAAGGAGGTGACTAAGAGGGAGGGAGGAAAGTAGGTTGCTAGGAGGGAAGAAGGTAGGTTGCTATAAAGTAAGGAGGAGGTTTGTAGTTTGGAGGGAGGGAGGAAAATAGGTAGCCGAGAGGGATGGAGGGAGGTAATTGGGTAGGCAGATTGGTAAACTGGTAGGCTGGCAAGTAAGGGAGGGAGGAAGATAGGTAAATAGGTAGGAAAAGATAGTAGATAGGTACGAGTAGATAGGTAGGATGGTAGGCTAGTTAGTCAGGGAGGGAGATGGAGGGGAGAGAATGAAGGAGGAACATAAAAGTGAAGGAAGGGAAGGAGAGAAGAAAGTAGATAGGAGGAAGGGAAGTAGATGGGTAGAGATGGGTAGATTGGTAGGTTGGCAAGTAAGGGAGGGAGGCAGGGAGAAAAGAAGGGAGGTAGGAAGGAAAGAAGGAAAGGAGGGAGGTTGGGAGAAACGAAGGAAGGAAGGAAGGGAGAAAATGAGGAAGGGAGAGAGGGAGAGGGGACGGAGGTAGGATGGAAAAATGGAAGGGAGGTGGGCATGTAGGAAGAAGTGTAGGTGTGTGTGTACGTAGAAAGATTACCACTTCACGACTATGAACTATCTTTGTTCCTACTGCCGCTGCCACCAGACGATTTTAGTCAGCCTAGGGGAGACTTCAAACTGGAGGGGTGAAATAGAGCCTTCATTAACCCCTTCAGTACGAGAGACTTCCAGTAACAATAGTCAGGCAGTAAGAATATCGTAAATGATGCATCACCAGCTTGAAGGGATTAAGGGAGGCGATGAGACGTAAAGAATCGTTGGTAAGGAGAGGAGAAAGAGCGAGAAATAACGCAGAAAGGCTATCGTTTAAAAAAATATACGAACAAAACGGCAGAGAGAGAGGGGGGAGGGGAGGGATAAGGAAAGAGTTAAAGAGGAGAAAGCAAAAGAAAACAAGGCAGTGATAAAATCCTGAGGGAAAGAAGTAAAGCTGCAAAAGAGAAGGAACATAGAAAGACGAAAGTTAAAAAAGAGGGGAAAATCAGAGGAATGAAAAGCTTACATGGGATTGTAAGGATATCAAGAGATAACGTGAGGAGGAAAGGAGAAACAATCATGAGAAGGTGGGGAGGCAGAGGAAGGTAATGGGGAGGTGAATGGACCCGAACAAGGCCTCTCAGAAAGTAAGCGTCCCGTGTTATTACCCAAGTACCCCCTCTAGTACCAGATTTTCTTTACATCTTCATCCCATTTTCTTTCGATTTTTTTTTTTTTTTTAGCTGACTTTAGCCATCTCTCTCTCTCTCTCTCTCTCTCTCTCTCTCTCTCTCTCTCTCTCTCTCTCTCTCTCTCTCTCTCTCTCAAAAACATTTTTTCTTGTAATGTTGGTGTTGGTTGTGGTTATGGTGGTGACAGTCGTTGTGGTGGTGGTTGTGGCTTTGATGATTGTGGTTGTGGAAGTGTTAGTGGTGGATGTGGTACTGTAGGTTGTGGTGATGTAAGTGGTGGTGGTAACAGTGGTGAGGTGGTGGTAGTGATGCTGAAGGATATGATAGTGTTGGTTAGAGTGTGATGATGGTGATGGTTATGGTTATGGTGATTATGGTGATGATGGTTGTGGCTGTAGTGTGATGGTGGTGGTAGCTGTGACGCCGTTGATTACCTCCGCCAACACATACAAATAGATAACCGGAAGATAGATATATAGATAGATTGATAGATAGTGAAAGAGAAAGAGAGAGAGTCTAATAAAAAGAATAAATAGAGAAGTACATTAGAGACACTCGTTTGCTAAACAGACCCTGAGATAGAGAAAAGTTAAATTGAGAGAGAGAGAGAGAGAGAGAGAGAGAGAGAGAGAGAGAGATTAAAAAGACAGTCGTCGCTAAATAAAATCCGAGAAAGACAAACAATTGGATGGATGGAGAGAGAGAGAGAGAGAGAGAGAGAGATGAAATACACACACACACACACACACACACACACACACACACACACACACACACACACACACACACACACACACACACACACACACACACACACACACAGGGAGAGAGGGAGGCAGCATGAGATAGAGAGGCAAATAGGTAGATATTCATATTTTGATAAGAGTGTATTAGGAAGGATTACCGGCAGTATCAGGAGGATTACCCTCAGTGTTACCAAGGATTACTCACTGTGGGGCCTGGGATTTGCCACTCCCAGTCCCT
Organism: Coenobita brevimanus; assembly: GCF_032717465.1. NCBI lineage: Eukaryota > Metazoa > Arthropoda > Malacostraca > Decapoda > Coenobitidae > Coenobita > Coenobita brevimanus. The sequence goes on from NC_137014.1 coordinate 43,221,395, forward strand.
CCCTGAGTTTTTTTTTTTTTTTTTTTCAATAAGATTTGTCAATACTGATGGTTTGGGTAGCATCTCTCTCTCTCTCTCTCTCTCTCTCTCTCTCAAAAACCTCCCACCCCCACCCAATAAGACAGCCTAAAATCAAGGTCCTCAGTTCCCCCCCTCCCACACACACGCGCGATTTCGGCAGGCGGGGAAAAATATATATTATGCAAATTCGACGTGACTTAGGAGGGGGGAGGGAGAGGGGGTTGAGAAGAGGAAGGAGGGAAGGGAAGAAGGGGAAGGAAACTTAGAAAGGTGGGAAGAGGGAAGGGGCGTAAGGAAGGGAAAGAGTGGGAGATGAGAGGGATGAAAAGGTGGAAAGGGAGAGTGGAAGGGGGAAAATGGAGGGTGATGGAAAGTCAGGAGGAGGGGTGGAAGGGGGAAAGAGGGAGGGAGTGTAAGGAAGAGAGAAAGTAGAAGAGGGAAGTGAAGATGAATGAAAGGAGAGAGAGAGAGTAGAAAGCGAAAGAACGAGGGAAATGATAAGAAAGGGGAGGGATGGAAGGGGGGAAATGAGGGGGTATGCAAAGAAGAGAGAAAGTGGTGCTTGGAGAGAGAGAGAGAGAGAGAGAAATGTGTGGAAATTGCAATCTAGGTGTGGTCAGCCAAGCCAGCCCCCACCCACAGGAATATTTAAGGGGCTCTATTTCATCCCGGGGTCCAGATGGGGAGATGGCCAAATGTCGGCGGGTGTGGGGGAGTGGAATGAATAATGCGAGTAACGTGGAGGCATAACGAAAGGCAGGTAACGTGAGGCGCACTGGGCATTCATCCTTTCTTAGCAGGGTAATTTGTTCATTTTATTTCGTTTTTTTGCGGTTTGAATCCAGCGACTTTTTATTCATTTTGTTATTGCTACTTCTAGACGATTTTATTCAGCTCAGTAGATTCTCCAGTAGTGAAGGGGTTAATTAAAGTTGTATTGGACCCCCTTTATTTGGCAGAGTCTCTTTACCTGAGTATCCCCAGAAAACCTACAGATTGGCCCGTATTTACCGCTCCACTAGCAAACTTATCTGGCCGTATCTTGTGTATTGCGGGGACGGCTGCGTATGCTGGTGTGGGCGTGAGTGTGGCAGCGGGAGTAGGAATTGAAAAGATAATGCAGGATAGGCGTTGATAGCGCCGACTGAGGCACACACATTCAACACACGTGAAATCGCCCGACGGAGTGGAAGAGGAGCGTTATATATAGACCACCCTGTATATAAGAGATGTCCTCGGGCTTAAGGGTTAATCCATTGACTATTCAGAGTATATCAATGAAAAAAAAAAAAAGGAAAAAAATGAAAACTTCCAAATTGCTTAAAAGCGTGTGAAGTTAGCAAGAACATAACGAGAAACACATCACCGTACTGAAGGGGTTGATTGTTAATTTTTCTTCACCTACGAGATTGTGAGAAACTGCGGTGTTGATTCCCAGACCGATTTACGATCGATTCCCTGTCGTAACTCAAGTTCTGCGTTTACACGAAGGACTAGAGGCTGGACAAATACTGCGCTATCCTCTTCTTATTCTTTCTGTTTGCACTATCCTTTACTTATCCTTTCTGTTAAATCAAATGTGTAGACCTACGATAATTTTCCTGGTAACCAAGATTTCTGTGTGTGTGTGTGTGTGTGTGTGTGTGTGTGTGTGAGAGGGAGAGAGAGAGAGAGAGACACCTGGGAACTTAATCTTCCCTGTTTTTGTCCTATCTGTAGAAATAAATGATGATTAACGGATGAGTGAAAGAGCGTACCTACCCATATACCTGGTATTTCGTAACACCTCTTCCTTAGCGATTTATTCTGTATTACATCTTAGTATCCTCTTATATGTTATTGATAAACACTGTGTCGATATTGAAATGATAAAAATAGCTTGCAAAAGATTATTAAGATGTAACATGTAAAATAAATCGCCAAGAATGAGGTGCAACGAATCCTACCATAACACTTATACTACGACGCTTAGGATAGACTAGATGGATATGTGGCTGGAGACAGGTATTTATAAAAAGGTTCCTGTATCCTTTTTACTCCAACTTGGCGTAAAATTGCCATCTCACCATCTTCAGGGCAGAGCTGTAACGTAAGATTAACATTACAATATTATGCTAGTCACGAAGGAGTGCTATGGAAAGGGAGTAGAGCCATAGTATTATTTTATTCTACCATTCATCTACACGAAAAAAAAAAAAAGCTGCATAAGGACGAAAATCTGGGCCAAGTTAGGGTAAAATGAGTACAGTCTTTAGGGTCTAGAAAAGACAGAATTTATAACATGGGTTTTGCCTGACTTGGATCCTCCTCATTTATCAAAGTCCAAGTCGAGCTGAAATTGTTGTATCTTCACAGTAGACACATGTGGTTACAATTTCAAACATTAATCTTGTCTATAGTCTATTCATTTTAGTTACGCGATTTTCGTCCTTTGTGCAGTGTATTTTCCGTAACTCAAGCAGAAACGGACAGTGCTGCAGTTTTACATCCTTCCCGGAGCACTTCTTCGTGACTGGCATCATAATCAAGGGTTAATCTCTTGTTACAGCACAGTACTGAAGATGGTGACATATCACTTCTACGCCTAGTTAGAGTGAACGGAGTATAGTTTTTGTCTCGAGTTTAGTAAGGTCAGTTGAACTAACGATGATCCCTAACCCCTTTCAGCTTAATTGATGGCCAGGTGTAGTCGGGTGTTAAGGCCAGCTTAAATAATAATCAGGGAGACGCATTCCTACCTCATAACTAAGGTTCATCGATCTTCATGCAACAACGATTTAGTATTCAGATTGTGGGGAGTTTTGTCAGGTGAAAATAAACCAGCACACATTATTTTTAGTAACGTTAGAGTGATGGCGGCTGCGGTGCGGTGGAGTCAAGGGTGTGGGTGGCGCCGGACGCATATTTTCCATGCTGTTCAGCACCGAGTGATGATATTTGTCTTACCGGTATCTTACCTTGATACCTGAAAATCCTAAGCTAACAAACCGAACCTAACCTAACCTAACCTAGAGTTAACAGACTAATATGATCTAACCTAACGTAACCTACCTAATCTGGCCTAACTCATCAGACCAACTTAGCCAAACTTAAACCTAGAAAACATACCCTAACCTAACCCAACCGTGACAGACCAGTTTTACCCAACCTGATCTAATGTAACGATGGCAAACTAACCTAGCGGACCACCCTAACCTAACTTAGATCTTCGTGGAGATTAAAAAATGAAAGAACGAACGAAAATGAAAGTAAAAGTGACCAGATCAACTTCAGTATGGAAATTTCGGTGGGGTGGCGGACCATAGTTCAGTGGCACAAATATCCCTGAGTCACACCCCGCCAGCCGAGATGCACGGCACAAATATTGCCTCAGTCACGGCTGAGAGAGAGAGAGAGAGAGAGAGAGAGAGGTGGGATGGGGGAAGAGAGATGGTGTGTGTGTGTGTGTGTGTGTGTGTGTGTGTGTGTGTCTGTGTGTCTGTGTGTCTGTGTGTTTGTGAGAGAGAGAGAGACAGACAGACAGAGAGACAGACAGACAGACAGATACAGGAAGAGTCAGAGAGAGAGGGAGGGGGAGTGGGTGATAAAGATAAACGAAAAAAAGTAAACTCCTTTCAGTATGAGATATCTCTCCTTATGTCAGTGTCTTATTGAAGAATCTAAGTGAGTCGGCGGAGGTTCTTATATATTCACCTGCATTTTTACTGGAGTCAGGGGATAACCACAAACATACCATTTAGGAACTAGTGTTAGGCTGCGTCCACACCAAATGCTTGCTGGTGCGGGTGGGAGTTCTTCAGTAGTGTAACCCATAAAAGTTTTCACCCACTGTCCAGCGAAGCCACTTGTATGAGTTACGGTGATACATAATCCTGACCGAACCCGCTCGCGCCAAGAAGCATTTGGCGTGGACGTGGCCTTAAACTTATGATTTTTGCAGTGTGCGTTCTGCATTTTGACTTACCAGAGCAAAATAACAAAAGAGGCAAATAAGTTGGTCTTGTAATGATATTTATAAATATATTCTTTCTTGTAACACAAGTCATTGAAGGGATGTCATTATTTCGTTACGAACTATACTGGAGAAGAAATATTTATGCTTATTTATTAAGTAGTGGCATTATTAAATGATCGATGACTTCGTTGATAAATAGGCCAATGATTCATCAGTAAATAATTAAGCTGATTGTTTGTTAATACTTTTTTGTTTGTCATATACTTAACCTTAGGATGGTGCTGATTGTGTTTCAGGTTATAACTTTCACGCATATGACTGATAACTGCTGCTTTATCAGATATTCTATATTAAGCATTTTTCAGACCAAGTATACTTCAGATATTTGAGCTTGGGTAGTGCTTACATATTTCTTTTACTTCATTTCATAAAAGTATAACTTTTATTAAAAGGTAAACTTGAATTTTATAGTTTTTTCGTACGTACGGTGGAAATGAGCTAATATTTTTTGCAATATGTGTAACTTAAAAAATACTTTAATGTCGATCTGATCGTTGTCACTGAGAATAACGGTTCATAGACTTTGACATGAGAATATATGTAAAGCTATGAGCAAAAATTCGCCGGCACCTCTCCTGGCTGCGGCAGCTGAACGTGTGACGTGAACTGTTTTAAGTGACAGCAGTGTGAAGCACAGAAGAAAAAAAGTAAGAGAAGTAGGGACACTGACGTTTGATGAGTGAGATATATGGAAGACGAGACACAATGTTCACTGAGGTTTGTCGGTAAACTTTTGCGCATGGCTGTACGAGTGCTTGTTGCAGGATTGGCAGTCATAAGGAAGGGGGTCCCCGCACGCACACACACACACACACACACACACACACACACACACACACACACACACACACCGACTTAAATTGTCTGGCGGTAGCGAGAACTAATTACAAAGACATCCTTGTGTCTTGTGTGTTTGTGTGTGTGTGTGTGTGTGTGTGTGTGTGTGTGTGTGTGTGTGTGTGTGTGTGTGTGTGTTTAATGGATTGACGGAGAAAGTACATAACGGGAGAAATTTGTACGTACAGGTAAGAAAACGATAGGTGGAGAGAGAGAGAGAGAGAGAGAGAGAGAGAGAGAGAGAGAGAGAGAGAGAGGTTAAGAGGGAAAGAGAAAGTAAACAAGTTAGGAAGATCATTTGACAGGGATAGATGGAGAGAAAGAGAAGCTGAGAGAAAGGAAATTGTACAATAGGTAGGAAAAGATTTTGAAAGGGATAGATAGAGAGAAGGATAGGGTAAGGGAGGTGTAGATAAAGAAAAATGGGCCTTATCATCGAATATCAAGGTGCCGGGAAAGCCAAGTGAGGTGATTTTTCTCTCCCTCCCCTCTCTCCCCCTTCCTTTTCCTTCTTCTTCCTCCTTTTTCCCCTTCCCACCCCTTTCCCTTCCTCCTTTTTACTTCTCCCCCCTTCTCCCTCTCCGTATGACCCTTTCCTCTCCCCCTCTCATTTCACCCCATCCCACCTTCTCCCTACTCCTTCCTTATTTTTCCTTCCCACCTCATTCCCCTCTTCCTCTCCACTTTTCTCCCTTCTTTCTCCTTCTTAAACTTGCTGCCCATTCCCTCTTCTCCCCCGTCCTTTCCCTCCCCTCTCTCCCACCTCTTGCTCCCATCCATTTACTCTCTCTCTCTCTCTCTCTCTCTCTCTCTCTCTCTCTCTCTCTCTCTCCCTTCTTTATCCAACCTTTTCTCTCCTCCTCTTTCAGCTCCTCTAATTTCAGTCTTTTCCACACATTTACTCGTATTCCTCTCCTTCCTTCATCTCTTCCCTCTACCCTTCTCCTTTTACTTCCTCCACCCCCCCCCCTCCATTTCACCTTCTCACTCATCTTTTTCCTCTCCAACTTTCCTCCCCCCTCTTATCTCTCTCCCCCTTACTATTCCCTCTCCCTTGTGGTCTTGCTCACTATCTTTCCCTCTCTCCATTTCCTCTGTCCCACTTTAAACCTCCCCCCTCCTTACCACCCTCCACTTTCCCTCTCCCTTTCTCTCTCCCATTCATTTTTCCTCTCCCTCATTCTCTCCCTCTCCCTCTAACTTTCTATTTCTCTTTCCCTCTCCTTCTCCCTCTCCCTCTCCCCCTTCCCCTCCCTCTCCCCCTCCCTCTCCTCTCCTCCTTCCCCTTCCCATTGCCTGTCTCTGTAATGAATGACCCAGAACAGTTTTATGTATTTTCTCTCCACATAAACAGTCTCTCTCTCTCTCTCTCTCTCTCTCTCTCTCTCTCTCTCTCTCTCTCTCTCTCTCTCTCTCTCTCTCTCTCGCCTTCTTACCTTATCTCGATCATTCCTTCACTGATTCTCCGCACCCTCCCTCCTTCTTCCCTATTTCTCTCCCTGTTTCACCTTTTTCTCCCTGTTTTCATTTCCCCTCAGTCTCGTCCTGCGTTACCGCCTCTTCTCTCTCCTTTCCTTCCTTCCTTACCCATCTTCTTTCCCTCTCATTGCAAGAGGGAAAAGAAGGGAGGGGAAAGTGGAGGTGGATATGGAGAGAGATATTATAGATAGATAGATAAATAGATAGATAGGTAGGTTGATAGATAAAGTAGAAGTGGGGTGGGGAGATAATAGATAGATAGATAGACAGATAGATAGATAGATAGGTAAATAGACACTCATTGATAGACAGATAGATGGATTCATATTTCCGCTTCTGGGCCCAACAGTCCTTCCACGCATCACCCAACAGTGACACGTGTCTTCGCATTTCACCACTTGGGCACTGATATGAACCGTCTGTACTGAGCCATGCAAGGGGTGTCCTGTTCCCGACTAGCTTGATGGTAGCAGCGGGGATGTTGCTTTGACAGGAAGAACTGCAGTGTGTCCAGCCTAAATCGATTATAGCATTATTATTATTATTATTATCATTATTATTATTATTGACTTGGCCTGTTTCAGTGATTTTGGTTGCCCTACCATCCCTACATCGTCATACATTTTACTTCTTTTTTTTATATATACTTGCTATAGAAGTCGTTACGGTATTACGACCTGCAATTCACTTCTTTACCACTTAGGTTGGGGAGACGAGAATAATTAGAGGAAGGAGAGTGACGGGGAGGGGGAGGGGGGGAAGGGCGTGGGGAGATGAGACCCCCTTCAGTCCTTAGATTTTTTTTTTGGGGGGGGCTCCTGTTGTTTTCAGATGATTTTTTTCACCTTACCGATAGACTTTTTCGAACAGGTAGGATGAAATGTACTCTTCCTTAACCCCTCCACTGAAAGACGTCTCAGGTTGGATAAAATCGTCTGTTGGTAGCAAGTGTTATAGAGAAAAGTGTCCTAGGAGCGAAGGGGTGAGGAGGGAGGGAGGTGAGAAGGGGCGAGGGTTAGGGGAAGGTGAGAAGGCGGGTGTGGTGGGGGGTGGAAGGGCTGGGAATACAGTGTTTTACGAATTGCGCCATTTCCACAGCATTTGAGAGAGAGAGAGAGAGAGAGAGAGAGAGAGAGAGAGAGAGAGAGAGAGAGAGACAGACAGACAGACAGACAGACAGAGGAGTGGGAGGGGAAAGAATCCAGCAGTGACGTGAATATAGGAGAAGCAGATGAGACGTGTGTGTGTGTGTGTGTGTGTGTGTGTGTGTGTGTGTGTGTGAGAGAGAGAGAGAGAGGGGGGGGGAGTTCAGATGATGCACGGTAGCCCCTTTAGTATGAATTATGGGCCAGAGTATTATTAAGTGAGATGGGCACTTGTAAGGATGGTGAGGCAGGGTGGTGAGGCAGGAAAGAGAGTGAAGATGGATAGTGAGGCAGGATGGAGGGTGACAGCGAAGGAGGGTGAGGCAGGAGGGAGGAAGAGGCATAGACAGGCAGGATAAGGCAGGCAAGAAAAAGGGTGAAGTTAAGAGAGAAAGAGGTAGGTAAGGAGAGAGAAGGATGAAGGTGAGAGAACAAGAGGAGGCAGTTGGGTAGGAAAATGAGGAAGGTAGGCACGAGGGTGAGGTAGGTAAGAAGGAGGATGAGGTAGGTAGGGAAGAAGATGGAGTAGGTAGGTAGGAGGATGAGGTAGGTGGGTAGGAGGGTGAGGTAGATAGGTTATTTGAGTGAGGTTGGTAAGAAGGAGGGTGAGGTAATGGGTAGGAGGGTGAGTTAGGTGGGTAGGAGCTTGAAGTAAGTAGGTAGGAGGGTGAGGTAGGTGGGTATTAGTGAGGTAGATAGGTAAGAGGATGAGGCAAATAGGTAGGAGGGTGAGGTAGGTAGGTATAAGAGCGAGGTAGTTGGCTAAGAGCGTGAGGTAGGTGATGAGAAGGGTGAGGTAGGTAGGTAAGAAGCTGAGGTTTATAGATAGGTGGGTAGGAGAGTTAGTGAGGTGAGTAGGAGGATCAGGTAAACAAGTAGTAGGGTGAGGAAGACAGGTAGGAGGGTAAGGTAGGTAGGTTAAAGGATGAGGTAGACTGATATGAGGGTGAGGTAGGTAGGTAGAACGGTAAGGTAGGTCGGTAGAAGGGTGAGGTAGGAAGGTAGGTAGGAGGGTGAGATATGTCGGTTGGAGAGTGAGACAAGAAGGAAAGGAAGGCTGGAGAGTGAGGGGGGGATTGAAGGAGAGGCAGAGAGAGTAAGGTAGAGAAAGGAAAGGGGGGGGGAAAGGTAAGGAAAGGAGAGGGAGGGAGGGAGGGATGGGCGCGGAAATGAATAAGGGAGGGAGGAAAGGAGGGAGGGTGGGAGAAAGGGAGGGTGGAAAAGAAGGAAAACGTACGAATATCAAAGGCAAGGGAAGGAATATGGAAATGAGTCGAGAGGTACAGGGACAGAAAATGGAAGGAAGGGAAGGAGATTGGTGGAGGAGGGAAAGGGGGGGGGGGTTGTAGTAAAGAAATGGGAAGGAGATTGAAAAGGAAGAAACATAGGAAGGGAGGGTGAGTGGGAAGGGAGGGAGGGAGAATATGAATAAAGGAGGAAAGGGATGAAGAGTGGAGGTGAGTTTCGTTGGACAGGAAAGGAAGCTGGAAGTTAGTGTGGTCGAGAGAGAGAGAGAGAGACAGAGACATACAGACAGACAGACAGACAGAATACAAAGGAAAGCAAAGAGCAACAAACCAGTAGATCTTTTCGTGGCTGTTGATTATCGGGAAGTTTCTTACTATTTTACGAGTTGAAGACAAGGACAGATGTGCAGTAAGGTTCCCTTCACCCACCGAACCCTCCTGCCGAAGCCGCCAATAAATAATAAGGACCACCATGCATGGTAGAAACGCTTTCATGGAAATTTCATTGGAAAGAGGGAAAGGAAATTGTATCCTGAAAGGAAAGTGACATAAGTCAACACAAAGAGAGAGAGAGACAGACAGACAGACAGACAGACAGACAGTCAGACAGACTGAGAGAACAGCTATACGGGAAAAACGAATGGAGAAGGTAGAATTAAGAGTTAAATGGGCAAAAACTGATAAATAGCGATATTAGACTAAAATGTTAAGAATTAAAAACGAAACGAGAATGAAAGAAAGGGGTAGCTGGTGTGTGAAGTCTGCAAGGGTCCTCCCACCCCACCCCTTACCCACCCTCACCTCCCTGCCGCTTCCCTCCCCTTCCCAGCCTTCACCCCCTTTCTCTCCCCTCCCCTCCCCTCCCTTCAGTGCCATCCCGACACAGAAGGAGTAGAATGGGAAGAAGAAAGAAGAACGAGAGGAGGAGGAAAAAATAATGGAAGAAACTAAAACATGCAAAGAAAAAGCAAGAGTAATGAGCAGAGGAAAAAGAAGAAGAGGAAGGAAATAAGAGTAAAAATTGCAAAAATATAGTAATGAAAACGGAAAAGGAAAGGTTGGTTGGTATGCGAAGTTTGCAAGAGTTCTCTCCACCGTCATCCCCTCACCCCCTTCCTACTCCCTCCCCCTCCTGCTCTCCCCCTGTCCCTCTCCCTCCCCTCCCCTCCCCTCCCCTCCCCTTCCAAGCCCATCCCACCACATTACACAACTTTAATAAAATCTTGGCCTCATTTTGGTGCCAGATCGAAGCTGTCGCCCTTCCTGTTAGTGTAGGGCAGTCAGGTGGGGAGGGAGGAGAGAGGAGGGGACAGGGAGAGACAGGAAGGGACAGGGAGAGACAGAAAGGGGGCAGGGGGAGACAGGGGGGAAAAGAGGGAACGATGAAAGGAGAAAGTGGAAAAGAAGAGAAGGGGGGTAGAGAGGAGGAGGCAGGGGAAGATGGACGGAAAAGAGGGAGCGATGCAGGTAGAGAGGGGAAAAGAGAGGGTGGGGGAAGAAGGAAGATTGACTGAAAAACGGGAGGAAGTGACGGATGCAGAGAGAGAGAGAGAGAGAGAGAGAGAGAGAGGGGAAGGAGGAGGAGGAGATGCAGATTTAGGGTGTTAGGAGAAAGAAACTGGAGATTGATAAAATTCTTAGGTAAAAAATGGAGATAAAATTCAGAGGTAAAGAAAGAATGGAGATAAAAGTATCGATGAGAGAGAGAGAGAGAGAGAGAGAGAGAGAACTAGGTCAGAGTAAGAAGTTAGGTGTGATTGGCACCTACGTAGACCAATGGCTGTAGGTCAATATAGGTCAGGTCACGAGGGAGTGGTCAGGTATCAGAGAGAGACACAGAGAGAGAGAGAGAGACAGAGAGAATCAGACTTATGAGATCAGGTCAGAGATGTGAAGGACCAGAGGGAGAAGGCGAGAGGAGAGAGAAATGAGAGAGGAGGAGAGAGGGGTGAGAAGAGAACAAGAGAAGAAAAGAGAAGGGGAGAGGGGAGAGATGAAATGGAGGAGTGAAGGGAGAGACGAGAGCGAGGAGAGAGAGGAAAGAGAGGTAGGAGAGAGGTCAGAGGGGTAGAGAAATAGGGGGATGATGCTAGGTCAGGAGGGAGGGGTCAGGTGACTGGACTAGAAGAAAACTTGACGCCTCTGTGTGTGTGTGTGTGTGTGTGTGTGTGTGTGTGTGTGTGTGTGTGTTTCTTAAGTTTTATTCTGTGTGTGTGTGTGTGTGTGTGTGTGTGTGTGTGTGTGTGTGTGTGTGTGTTTCTTAAGTTTTATTCTCTCTCTCTCTCTCTCTCTCTCTCTCTCTCTCTCTCTCTCAATCTTTTTTAAGCTCTGAGAAATAAGCATTATTTCTATACTCCCTTCATCAATTAGTTCTAGACTTGTCTTTCCAGTCTTTTTGATCTAATCCTGAATATGAACAGTATGTGAATTAGTTACATGAGTTTCCTGCAAATAACAAGATAAACAATTCTCATCATTAATGTAATCATAATTATCACCATCATCATCATCATCATCATCATCATCATCACCATCAGCATTCATCCACCCATCCATCGTCCAGTCCTGTACTCTCCCATCACTAGCGTATGGACCCGGGGTTAAGCTGACCAGTTTCGACCCTTGAGTGTTATTTTTGATCAGTAAGCCTCAGCCAACCCTTTCACTTGAACCCTGATATGCCACCGGCGTCCATTTGTTAGTTACTTCATTATCACTCAGCGTGGTACATTGTTCCTGTAGTCAGTTTATTTTTAATTATATTGTTTTTACTTTAATTTGGACTAAACTGCCATCGCTCCACCTTGAATAGTGAGTTGTAACAAGAGATGCAAATAATGAAGAAGTGCCATGCAAAGGATGTAAATCCACAGTGCTGTCTTATTCTGCCTGTGAACACCATGAAATAAGCTTCAAAAGGACAAAAAAATAAAACTGGGCCGAGTTAGGGTAACAGGACCATACTTACTTCATTACCATTTAGCTTAGTCCACTGCTCTTAAGAGTATAGGAAGCGATTTCAGTTGTCACTTACGCTATATTAGTAAAACTGAGTGGACGAAGGATTAAACAAGTTTTTTTATGGCAATTTATGGAACACCTATTAATGTTACGATGCGATCAGCCTGCATCCTACATTAGAGTGCGATTAGCAACGAGACAGAAAAGGTCAGACGTGTTCTGTTATCAACACAGGTTTCAGAAATTGCAGTCAGAAATCGGTGTCTCGTCCACATTATTATAGTCACCTGTAGGCACCACAACATCGAGTGAGTGGTGGTGAGTACCCCCACCCACCAATATTACCATTACATTACAACCAGGACGACGATCATATTATCCTCTGCCCGCAATTTGTGTTATTGGATACTTTGGAGGATTCGCCGTGGTACCAAATTCGCCACTGGTGCCAGAATATCATTACTCGAAACATCTCAGGCAACGTCATCACCTGCAGTTGATTAGGAATGACATAAACATAAACCTTGAACCGAGAAAGGGAGACCCGAAGGAAATTTATGGCCTATAATTGATGATCTGCCGATATCGCAATGGCGCCGAATGCCCCTGGAGGTGGCGGACAGCTGCCTTGGTACGATAATTCACGTTTTTTCTGGTCTTTAACGAAACCAATTAGTGGGAGGTGATCGAAGGAGCCCCATAGCGGGTTAACCTAATCCCCTCCCTCTCTCCCTCCCTCCTCTCCCTCTCTCCCTCCCTCTTGCCTCCATCTTTTCCTGAAAGTTTCCCTCTCCTGTTTTCTCCACGTCCCTCGCTCCCATCCACGGTCTCTCTCTCTCTCTCTCTCTCTCTCTCTCTCTCTCTCTCTCTCTCTCACACACACACACACACACACACACACACACACACACACACACACACACACACACACACACACACACACACACACACACACACACACACACACACACACACACACACATATTCCTTCTGCAATGCCTGTATAAATATGTATGTAACTATCGTTCATTGTGTAGTAGGAAATATTTGATGCAAAGATCAGCACATTATTTTAACCTCAACAGTACCATGACGAGAGAGAGAGAGAATATGTGTGTGTGTGTGTGTGTGTGTGTGTGTGTGTGTGTGTGTGTGTGTGTGTGTGTGCCGTAAGTATATGTTGCATTGTCATATGTGATGCAGTCCATCTATTGCAGTGCGGTACGCTATATAACTGCAGCATATATGAACCTGGTGTTATAATTTGCAGGATAGGCAGTGTACTCTAAACCTGTGCAGCGTCGAAGTTGTGATAGCAGTATTATTTGCATATGTTACAGTGTAGTGCCTTAAAGTTACTGGATTCGTATTATGTCGTGTTGTGTGTTACAGGATAGGCTTTGTACACTTTTATCTATCCAGTAGGTCTGCATTATCCCGCAGTGTAATGTTGCTTTGAACAGTCGATAAAAGAAAAAAAAAAAGTATCGCGCACATTAGGTATGATGATATCCAAAATAACCATTATAATTTGTAAGGTCTTAAGAAGATTAATCTGTCATCATCTGAATATGGAAAACATCAGCAAGTAGAAAGTGTCGCAATCAAGCGTTATACAGGGTTGCCCATATATAACGCTTTAATCCCACTCCGGGTGATTTCTCTTGTGTTGTGTGGACGGCTCAGTAAGCGCTATCAATGTAACCTTGCATCATTTATTCATTTTCTACTCCTACTGCCACCCCAACGTCCACATCAGCAGGCTTCACCATCCCCACAATACATGAGGTACTACTATCAGGTGAAGTTTTAATGGAACTTTATTTACGGGTCGCCCTATATACCACCCTCAAAAAACACATTTGGAAATATCATGTGGCATTTACCAGCAACCGTCGTCATTGTTTTGGGATTGTTTTGCGCCAAGTGTACACCGATACTTTTCTTATCAACTGTACAGTAGGGGACCAATGTTCGCATAGTGTCTCACTACATCTTCATCATATTTTGTCAGTGTTCTTTAATTTTTCCTCCCGGACGCACCATTTCAAAGAGCATCATTTATAAGCAGAGAAAAATAACAAGCCTCTCTCAGCTTAAAAATAGTAGCCATCAGAGGAAATTGAGAAGTAGAAAGGGTGAAATATTAAGTGACTTTTTGTCCTGTTCCCTACTGTGAGGTTTTTAACGCGGAAAATAATTGTTTGTATGTTTTGCAGGATAGGCTGTGTACTCTCTGGTAGTACGAAGGGTTCTTGTTGTGTCAGAGTGTAATTAAAGAGACGAAGAGGCAGAAGAGAAGGGAAGGGGAGAGAAGAGGGAGGGAGGGAGATAAAGCGTAGGATGGAGGGAATGATGGGAGGAGCGTAATGAAACAAGGAGAGAAGGAGGGAAGGAAGGGAAGGGGAGAGATGAGAGGAAGAGGAGAAGAGAAGCAGGCAGGGAGGGAAATGTACAAAAGGAGGGATGGAGTGAAGAGAGGGGATTGAGAAAAGTAGGAGGGAGAGAGAGGGAAGAGGGAAGGGAGGGCGAGAATGGAGAGTGAGGGGGGGAAAGAGGGAAGGGAGAAGAGGAGGGGACGTATAGTGAAAGAAGGAGTGTAAATTAATGCAGCATGTTAATGTAGTGTTTGTGTGTATGTCAAGATGGATCATATACCCACAAATTATGCAGTAATTTCGTATAAGAAAACCGTAATATTACTGGTATGTGGTGCATTATAAAGATACGGTAAAAGTGGAGGGAAGACGCTGTGAAGCGCTTAGCCACGGTGCTTGTCTCCTCAACTTAGGTCCGCAAGCCTGTGACAGTTTATTCACATTATCCAGAGTAAGAACGCCACTTCATCATTAGGGTTACCACATGTACCTACCACTGGTATTACCTTAGGTACTAATTTTACTAACCCACCCACAAAGGGTGGATGGACACCTGACTCGAGTGACGCTAGGTGCCTGTACCAGGATTCAAATCCTGGTACTGATGTTCCAACAGCTCCGTAGCTGTACTGCAGTCCTATGCGTTTTTTCTTGAGGTTTGGTAGCCAAGTGTAATGTTATTGATATATGCTACCTTGTACCACAGTGAAATTATTGCAGAGTGTTAATGGCCTATGTGTGTATTGAAAGTAGCGCATGTGTGTTCATGTAGTGTTAATTTGTTGTGTGTGTATTCATGCAGCGTGTTAATGTGGTGTTTGTGTGTATTTTTTTCAGGATGGGCCCTGTACCCACAAGCTATGCAGTGGCTCGCTTATGTACATTCGAAAGAGAGGATGTGAACCTCGCTCCAGGGACGAGGTGCTTAAGCTGGCCAAGGAGTTCATTGATGAGTACTACCAGTCCATCAAAAGGTCAGTACATTAGCACATCACTGTCATACAGTCGTACAAGTCTTTCACACACACACACACACACACACACACACACACACACACACACACACACACACACACACACACACACACACACACACACACACACACACACGACTGCAGACCTCTTATCACATCAACAGGTACTTCATGTGACCAGATTTATTTTTTTTAACTCCATCAGTTCATCGGTAAGTGAGTGCCCTTCCACACTCATTCTCTTCCTGTCTCAGGATCCTACCGACCTCACTGAAATAGTTGGTGAAAAATTTAAAGATTATAATGATGATAATGATAATGATGATCATTATTATCATCATCATCATCATCAGGTTCAAATATATATGCCAATTACATATCTATCTATCTATCTATCTATCTATCTATCTATATATATATATATATATATATATATATATATATATATATATATATAGATATAGATAGATAGATAGATAGATATAGGTATGTGTGTGTGTGCGGATTAGTTTCATTGGACACTTCAGTAAAAGAGTTTCTGTATTCATTTTACTCTGACTTGGCCTAAATTTGCGATCTGTCCATCTTGAATGTAGAGTTGCAACAGCAGAATAGATTATCACTTCTGTGTCATGATAGTCACGAAAAGGTGCTATCACGAAAAGGTGCTACGGAAAAGATGTTGAGTTGTGGTATTTCCTCCTTCCGCCATTGAACTGTGTCTAACAAGCTGCAAAATTATCAACCTCTAGATCAAGTTAAAGTGAAAGAGTATTGTTTGGTTCAGTCGATTGATAATAATGCAAAGTTTAACAATATTCTGCATCGCAGCAGAAATAAAACAAATCGAACAAAAACCACAGTATACACGATGATAAACAGACATGCCGGAAAGGTTATTTATGTTATAATTATTTCGTGTTTATTTATATTTTTCTAGTGCTTGCTATAGTCCACTTTCACCGTATTTCAGCATAAAATGTTAGTCGTTATGGTATTGTGTGTGAAAGAGAGAGAGAGAAAGAGAGAGAGAGAGAGAGAGAGAGAGAGAGAGAGAGAGAAGAAATTACTCCAAAGATGATCATTGTTTATTGCTGCAGAATTTGGTGGTAATAATGCTCATTAATCTCCAGGCAATCGTGTAATTGAATGCTTAACAGCGGAGGGGAGGGTGGAGATGAGGGAACGAGGCAGGGGGGAAGTGAAGGTGATGGGTGTGTGCGTAGGAGGGTGTGGTTAAGGTGTGTGTGTGTGTGTGTGTGTGTGTGTGTGTGTGTGTGTGTGTGTGTGAGAGAGAGAGAGAGAGAGAGAGAGAGAGAGAGAGAGAGAGACTGACTCAAGGAGACCAACTTAGAAGACAATCTCGACACCGATCAAATATGATAGTGAAACATGGGAAGTGTAGTCCCAAGAGTTTTTCGACTTATGCACCATACATTTACAGTAATTCCTGTTTTTGACCATTTCCTTCATATGAATTTTTTCCCATTATGTTCTTTCTAATTTCAGACGGTTTTATCCTGTGCTGGAGATATGTTTCTGGATTTTCTTGGAGGGAACAATCTTGTGGGCTCCTGGCCTTTGGTTCCTTTCTTCTTACCCCCCCAAAAAAAAACAAAATAATTCCGTACAATAGGTCTCCCCAACCTGAAAAAAGAAAAAAAAATCGCCTGGAGGTTGCAAGAGAAAAGCGGTAAAATACACTCACCGGATGTTCTTGTTGTTGTTGTATATTTTATTAATTTTCAGACGATTGTATCCAGTTTTTCAGAGATTTTTAATACTGTAGGTTAGATGTAAACATCACTAAGCCTTTAAGTATTTTATGTCTTTCCTTAGCTTAAAATAAATCGTCTGTAGGTAGCGAGTGTAAATTGAAAAATAATAATAAGAAAAGAGTAATAAGATGTGTCGTCATATGTTAGGTGAAATTATTTCCTAGAGTTACCCCGATTGTGA